>NW_025785855.1:0-18830 GCF_021130785.1 Homalodisca vitripennis | reverse complement strand
AACTACGACAGTCCAAATTTAACCCAGTACGTCCTTTATCATTTTTCTCCACCAAAATTTCTGTCGTACCCGTTCTAATGTCTTTGCTACCCCGGCGTGTCCGGCGGTAGGCAAGTCATGATTCAACCGAATAACTTCCGGTACTAGGGATGCCGGTACTACGATCTTCTGCTCACCCGAACTCAGACGGTACAGGATCTTCTCCGGACTCATGCGAAAGCTCTTAGCCTGGCGCAAACCTTGCACTACAGGGTCTTCTCGCTGTCGCGTCCTTAGTACATCAAGGTCGACAATGGGGAGCACATCCTTCCTCATCGCGTGTACCGATCGGCTAAGCCATCTGCGTTTACTGTGCATTTTCCCGGCTTTGTGTTCCACAGTGAAATCAAACTCTGCTAGCCTTAACGACCACCTCATCAATCTACTGCTAGGATCTTTAAGGGAAAGCATCCACTTTAGAGCAGCATGATCGGTAATGACCTTAAAAGGGCGGCCTAATAGTTAGCATCTGAAATACTTGTACTCCAGACCAAGCTAAGCAATTCACGCTCAGGTGGTCGAGTAATTCTTTTTCAGCCGGAAACAACGTCCTAGAAACAATAGGCTGCAGGGTGTTCTTCTCCATCTATCTCCTGCGATAGGACGGCTCCCAAGGCAAACATACTCGCATCCGTGGCCAATACGAAAGGTTATTAAAGTCCGGGTACACTAGCACAGGTGCTGAGATCATTTTTGTTTCAGCATGATCAAAGGCCTCCTGACATTCGGGTTGCCCATACAAATTCGCGTCCCTGTTTTGTCAATTCAAAAAGTGGTTGAGCGATCGTGGCGTACCCATCGATAAACGGCGATTAATAAACCAGACAGGCCGAGGAATGACCTACGTCCGTTACGGTCTTTGGCACAGGGAAATCGCGCACGGCTTTAACCTTACCCGGTCTGGTCCTACCCCTCTCTTTGTTATAACATGGCCTAGATAATTTACTTCGTCAACCGCAAAATTACACTTACTCAATTGAACCGTCAAATTTACCCCCTCCAATTTAGAGAATACCTCTCTTATGGCTTCCAGGTGAGAAGGCAGGTCTTTGGAGAATAGAACTATATCATCCAATAGACAAGGCATTTTTCACCCTTCAACCCCATTAAAACCGAGTCCATTAATCTTGAAAGGTAGCGGGGGCGGTGCTTAGTCCGAACGGCATGCGCTGGTACTCCATAGTGCCCTCCTGGCACATTGAAGGCGGTCTTGGCCTACTTTCTTTGGACAACTTGTATCTGATGGTACCCCGACCGAAGGTCTAAAGTGGTGAAAACTGTGCAACCACCCAACGAATCCAAAGTCTCCGTGATGTTAGGGAGAGGGTACACGTCTGGGGTAGTTACGGGTTTAGCCCCGGTAGTCAACACAAAACCTCATCTTGGGGGTACCGTCTGGGGACTTTTTAGGCACTAGTACCACTGGCGAGGCCCACGCACTTTGGCTAGGGACAATGATGCCCTTATCCAGCTGGTCTCGGATAAGATCATCGAGCACGGCCTTCTGATGGTGTGGCACGCGGTAGGCTTTCTTATAAATGGGTGCCACGTCCCCAGTTCGGATTACATGTTCGACAGCAGACGTACAACCAAGGGGTTGGTTGTCCCTGAAAGCCAAAAAAATGTCCATACTCCATGAGAGTGGATTTCACCAGAGCCCGTTCTTTTGGTGGGAGATGAGTCAGCTTCGCATCTATGCACGCCTCAAACTCTGCCTCATCCCACCGTTCAACCCTTCGACCCTTGCCTCCACCACTTTATGACTGAATAGAACCCTGTCTTTAATAATTCGTGCTAAATTTAGCTTCCCCTCCTCATTTAAGTGTAGTCCGTGCCTCGTATACCAACGTCGGTTCATTTCTCCTTTTAGATCCAAGAAATTAATTTTACCGCGACTTTGTTTCGTTAAAATTTTTTGGACGATGGCTTTGAGGAGGCCATTCGCGTCACTCAGTTCAGTCTTAAGCTCCTTATCATTAGCGATCAAATATGGGGAGCACTTTGACGGTCGCTTCCCATTTCGTCGGCAAAGCTAACAAAAGCCTGCTGCAAGGTCAACAGATAAGGCTTTGACTTATCTACATCGTTTGTCCCACCTATTACAACTACCGTGTCATTGGCAGTCAATTTGTTGAGCAAATTGCCTAGTCTTGATGTTACGTGTTTCAATTTACCGTTAGGCGGGAAGAAAACTTCAACATCGACATTCCGCGGCAGTCTCTCGATATAATACCTGCAGGCCCCTACCATGGCTGTCGGCTAAAATTACCAATCTACACCGAGCAGACTGTTGTTTCCTCCTCGGGGGCAATATCGCT
Organism: Homalodisca vitripennis; assembly: GCF_021130785.1. Taxonomy (NCBI): domain Eukaryota; kingdom Metazoa; phylum Arthropoda; class Insecta; order Hemiptera; family Cicadellidae; genus Homalodisca; species Homalodisca vitripennis. Next base: position 16,473 of record NW_025785855.1, on the reverse strand, counting down.
AACAAGAGTTCCTAATTTCTGATTTTTCGCCAACGTGACTTCCTCAACACTCACATTCACGGTTTTGACCCAACAACAATTTTGTTTTATTTTTGTTAAAAGTCCGGGCTATGTAGACGCCATGCATTACAAATTCACCGGGCTCAATCATTACTTTTTGCGCCTTCTAACTCGTCTGGTTTTGTGGTGAAACGACTATTTTTACACGAATGATCTTTTCACAACGTGGTGGGATTTTGACCTCGTTGCAACAGTACACATAGCGCTGTGTCTTTGGCTGCGTACTTCTCTCATCACTGCGATTAGGGTCTGGAACGGTTTTTTCCCTTTCTTAAACGGTTCAGCCAAATGTCCTTTCCCAGCAACCTGAGCACCGCCGCGTCCTACGCTAATCTCTCCATTTCCCTGACCCAAGATATCGCAGCCTAGCACCGCAAAAAAACCCCTTTGGGGAAAATTCCCACGACAAAATCTCCTGGTACTTGAATCCCGGTTTTAGGTTCAAGGTTACTCGCTGGCGTCCATAGTTTTAAGTACTTTTCCTGAAATTCCTCTTAATACCACGTCTGATTTTAAAAGGTCCCGAGGAGGGGGTCCCGCTTCAATGGGACACCTGCGCTCCTGTATCAATTAAAACTTTACCCTCCGCGTTTTCAATTGGCCAATTGCTACTAACTCATAAAAAATTACGAACTATGGGGACTGTCCTTATCTCCTTTCGGGTTGTAACATCTTTCTTTGTATTGGGACCTGATCGTTAACGTCGCCTTCTGAGGTTGCTGGAAGCAGAATCCCCTAATTGCGGGGTGTCATGGCGGCGCTCCCACTCACCCCGGCCTCGTTTCCCGAACGAGGGCCATTTGTGTTCAGCCTAACACGACAATCTCGCTGTATATGGGGCCCACTTTGTTGCAACGCCGCATACTACTTATCAGGAAGATCTTTTACTGTTTTTACATTCTCTAGACATATGCCCTTTTCATGGCAGTTGTAACACGTTTTCGTCAGCCTGCCGAGCTGGGTTTTGGGAAAATTTTCCAATCCGGTTGAGGGTGTGCAGCGTCACGCTTTGGGCCTACGTCTTACGGGTTTTATAAGCTAGGTCCGGCTCCATCACGTCATGGTCCCTATGCACATGCGCTGTTCTACTGACCGGAAGCGTCCCGCTTCTGCCCTTGCGACCTAGTTTCCGCAGCTGTTCGATTGAGTAACACAAATAGAGCTAGCCTATCTCGAAGTTGGGGATTCAGATATGGTACATTTGCCGCAGCCTGCTTCTTCGGGGACGTTGGTAGCTAGTCGCCCGTACAAACCCTCCATCGCCGCGATGAAGAGGTCGATTGACTCGGTTTTTCTCCTTGCATTCTGTTGAAAATCTCCTGCTGTAACCGGATGTCATGGTGGGTGGCTGGAAAAACTACTTCCAGATCCTGACACAGCTGTTCCCAGGTATTTATCCGGCCTATTTGGATCGATAAACCCCATAGGGCTGGTCCCGAGAATAGGTCTACCGCAGACTCAAAAAAGTTTTGGGGGGGGGCACGCCCCTAGCTCTTCGGAGTTCTTCAACGCGTTGGAGGAACGCCCCTACGCTTTTTGATCTTCCGTCAAACATCAACCCCCCCTTTGTAGACGGCACGGCTTGTGTGCGAGGTACGAGTCATGTGGCGTCGGTGGTATGGCGCTTGGACTGACCGGCTGTGTGCGTTGGCCCGTCGGGCTTGGTGTCGAATCCCCCACATTAGCTTGATTCGCCGCCACGGGGGCGGTTGCGCGGGCGGTTGCGTTTTTGTTGGTTATAGGCTCACTATCTACGATCTCCTTACCTTCCTCACTCCCCATTTTAATGCGCCCCTTCGTTCACTAGCCCATCACAAAGGCGTTTTAGCCTCACTCAACAACTTTCGCTGGCGCCCTCGTCCCCCCTCGGTTACTACGGGATACGTTGAATCCTGAGGTAGTTGTGCCATAAGGGGGCCTGAAGCCGCTGGCCTTCCTTTAACCGTATATTCCCCCTCGTATTCGTCAATGGATGCCGATAACCGATTTAGCTTAGCCTCACAGGCCTCTAATTCCCCTTCTACTCCAAAGATCCAAAAAACACCCGGGGTCTACAGGCATGTTGGCCTTGACACATTTGGTCAACCTTTTCCCGTAGGTCCTCTGCGCTACCGGTCGTAAGTTGCCCGCGGTTTTTTTTAATTCATATTGGTTTTCCCCTCTTTGATCAGAAAGTAGGGATTCATATTGATGGCCGATACTAAATTCCAAAGCGAAAAAGAACAAATCATCCACGTGAACTGCCAATTAATGTGAAATACGGGTATTTATTCAAATTTACAAAAATAGGTATATTTTATGTTTTCACCAATCAAGTTAAAAATATAAATTTATAAATTCCCAATTAATTATCACTGCTTTCCCTTTGGGGAGTTCACACACCTATACCGGACGTTGTTGGGATTTCAAAGAAAAAAGGTGAGAATCAAAATTATCAAAGTCCCATTTGTGACAAAATTTAATTTTAAAACCACATATTAAATTCCAAAAGATCACAAGTCGTTTGCAGTGTTCATTAAATATTTAAGAAAGTCCCCACTTCCCGAAATTCAGCTAAGTCCTTACCCAAAAACACATTATTTCCGAAAATTGGAATTGCACTATTCTTCCCCCGCATACTAGGTGCGTCTCGTTGAATTATTCTAAGTCCAATCAATTTTCTGTCGTTATACTAGGATTTATCTTCTACAAAAGTTTACCAAAAGTCAAACCAGATACAATTAATTAATTACGGTACTTAAATTCCAAGGAGATCGGAGTTAATTTGGGCCCCTTTGACCTGATAGCAGAAGAAAACCGGTGAAACTGACCTTTTAGCTACTTACAAATTTTTTTTTTTTTTTTTTTTTTTTTTTTTTTTTAATATTTACTTGCAATATTAAATCACATTAATTTTAAATAAAATTTAATCAAGTTTTCACAATATAAGATCAATCTATAGTTATTATTTTTTTTTCAGTTGATTCCAATCAATGGTTACTTCCACTAACGCCCAGGCGTAAACCCCAAATCACTCATAGACCCCCCTCCTTAATTTATGTGTATCGTTAATTCCACATGCAATTAAAACTAGGTTAATTTAAAAGCTTTTTATTTATTAGGTTAATGTGTTAATAATTCACAAACACTTATTTTTTAATAAACTTATATTTTAAACAACTGTCCCACTATTCATCACAATCCCATTACAATGCATAGCTTAAGATCGGGAGCCCCTTCTATCTATAAGTAGTGCCGTCGCTGACCGTATTTTTACAGAGTCAACAATGAAACGTATCTCCATTGCGCAGTTACACAGCCACCTCGAGCGTCACTTTCGCTCAACAACGGACATCTTGAAACGTAACTCTGGTAATAATTAATACAAGTTAATATGCCACCTCAAACATTTTAGATTTCGAATTATTATTTCCCCCACCTACAAAAATAATTATAAAAACCATTAATATTTTCCCCTTCTCTCTCTCAACAAAACTCTTACATCAAATTAAAAATTAAAAACTTTATCTCTTTAGTAATATTCATTCAAAATCGCCAGTCACACGCCATTATAGCGGGTACCTTACAATAACACTGTAGAGAGGGGGGGGGGGTTCGGAATCTTAGCGTGGTTAATGGCCGCCAGTAATTTCTATTACAATTATTTCAATTACTTTTAAAACTCTCTAATAAATTGAAAAACTAGCTTTTTTCTCTAGGGACACAAAAATGTTTGTAAGATGAAATTGCAGTTAATTAAAGGGGAAAATTTTCTTCAAAAGTGTTAGATTTGAATTTCGGAAAAATTTAATTAAGAAGATTAATCTGAATTTATTCAATCACTTACCTCGCATCTTGGGACGTTTTTTGCAGTCAGTACCAACCCCCCACCTGACACCATTGTGGTAGTTGACTTCGTTTGCCCAGTGGGGGGGCGAAAGATCTTCACTTGGGTTCGTGGCGAGGAAGGTTGTATAAACTTTCAAAATAAAACAACGGAGTCGAACAATAAATGATTTATTAAAATTGGCACACTCTTTGGATTAGATTAAAAAATAATAGGTTTGATTAAAAACATAATTACAAATTTAGAATTTGGCTTCCGAAAAGTTAAAATATGGATAGAGAGAGAGAGGGGGGGAGAGGGCCTAAGTTAACGTCTGTCGCGTTCCGCACAAGTTAGCCGACTCCCCGGCATCACCTCAGCATCGCCCGATCTTCCCGCCGCCAAGGCTCCGACCAACAAGGGCGTTTCGTCTTAGGATGGTACTCTGAGAGGTGCTGCCGCTAGGCGATTCATTTATAATTAACAAAGTACATGGTGCTTTTAGACTGCTCAAGGCCTGCGTACAACACAAAATATTGCTGATTTCAGCGCATTCCGTACACGTGGCTGCGACAACACCCGGCGTTGTCGCATCACCGCGGGCTTCAAATTTAATGCATATACAGGGTGTGGCAGAACTCCTGTCCCTTTCTTCTGAAGTGGCCTTAACGCCTATATGTTTCTATATTAATCCGGATGGCACTTGATGTGTACGGCAGCATTGTTACATATTGTGGAGGTCTTAAACCCGTAAAAGGTGGTTAAGATAATCACTAAAGTAACAATAAGACATTCTCGTATATTAGGTTAAACTAATTTATTTGTTAAAATTTTGGGGGGTTAACACCGAGGTGTCACATTTGCTTGTGGACTGACCTGATGCCATCATTGTGAAGTTGGGTTTTGTAACTACTTCACGATCTGATAGAAGCCTTGCACTATGCAACTTTCATTTACGATAAAAATAATACACCTTATACTTATTTATATATTTAAAACTATTGCGAATATTTTTAGATCAATTACTCGAAAACAAAAATAGTTTAGTTTGATTATTATGTAAAAAGTAATATTTTAAAATTAATAATCCAATTGGTTTTTTGGTTTTTAAAATTTAAATGAAATTTCCCCACCACACATTATTCTGATAAAATTTGGCAAAACAAATGACAACGAAATCAAGGGAAAATAATAGGGGAAACAATCCCAGTCTCAGACGCCTTCCCCCAATTCCTCAAACAAGGAAGAGGCGGTCTCTAACACTAAAGTATAACTTACTGTAAGTGACACCTCTTTTGTTTGAATTAACCTTATTTTGTTGCTCCGTATATTGGAACTTTTGTTGCCTGAAATATTAATTTGTAAAGTAAATTTACTTTACCAACGGAAATGTTGTGTTGTTCTATTCATAAGACTATTTCTTTGTACTTTATTTAGATTATTCTTTTTTTGTCCTTTCTCCACTATTGAGTCAATAACTACAATTAATTCAAAAATAGTTTGAAACATATTAGTTTATAATTCGAGAAAGCCGTCTCCAATAATATTTGTAAATTAATACTAAAATATTAGATTCAGTTAGAGAAAGAAATATGTAAATAAATAACAGTCCCTATTTTGAGACATATTACAGTTTTTCAAACGTTGCTACCAGAACTCAAACATTTCACATTTATTTCCTTTCGTGAAATATTAAAAAAAAAAATAAAATAAGTAGTTTTGCAAAAATTGTATCTTTTTCACATGATAATTAGAATAAAATTATTTCTCTTCGTGAAACACTAAAAAAAAAAATAAAATAACAATAAACTCCTTATTTTACTCGTATATATTTTGTTTGTTTAGGGCACAAACCGTATCATTTTTTTCACGTCATAGTTAAAAAAAACGCTCAGATTTTTATGGGAATTCTGACATAAACACGACATCTTTTTCTTTAACATCCAAATTTTTTGGCCAAAAAAAAAAAAAACCGAGATTTTGATTTTAAAATTTTTGATGTTTCATTTTATATTACTTGCCCATTTATGCGCAGAACATTTTCAAACTCTATACAATTCATTAAATCGGTTTTAAAAATATTCTGTGAAAAAATTTTAGCTCTATAACAATTGCTGAGACAAAATGTTTGGCATTTTGAAAAACTGTACTTTAAAAAAAAGTAAAAAAATTTTATTTTTGGTTCCGTAAAAATTATTTATTGTCATATTCTAGAGAAATAACCATTTTCAATCTGAAAATCAGAACATAGCCTATAATTTGAAGAACCTAAATTACAGTTCACAATTATTCGAATTGTAATCCTCTACAACAAAAGACTAAAACAGCGCTTAACAAATTAATCGTAAGCTCTTACAAAGAATTTCTGCGGTATCCCCGGAGAAAGTACCACTAGAGTACTTATTTTACAACACTTCCAGTTTTAACAATAGATTTTTCCACATAGTTATTGTTGGATTGCTAGGCGGCTCAACTCCTGAAATTGTCTAATTGCTTCTGCAATGTTGCCAAAAGCAATAGCCAACGCACAACCCTTCACTTTTTGTTCATCGTTAAAAGCAATTTCTTGAACATCAATATTAAATAAAACTGTAATGGAGCAATTTAGGTTACGTTTTTATAGCACAAGCAATATTCTTCAATCAAACAGCTGTTTTCAACAATGAGCGTTATTTAACAGCTGTTCTTTAAACTGCAATACAGCAATCAAATCAGGAAGAAATGAATTTTTGTAGAAAGCAAAATGGTAAAATTTTCAATACACAAAACAATTTCTAGAAACTGAATTTTTATAGAATATTTTAAAATCTAATTTAATTATTTGTGTAGAGTTTTTAAAAATTTTCGGCGCATAAATGGCCAAGTAATATCAAACCAAACGTTTTAAACCTCTTCGTGGGTCACCCGGTACGTGATGGACAAGAGATTTATTTGTAATGAATGAAAAAAATTTAAAAATATTTGAGATGCGTACTAACACTTATCATGATTTTTACTTAATTAAAATGATAAAAATTACAATTGGATAATTTAAACATACCGATGAGTATAATGGAGATCATAATACGTTATTTTTATACCTTTAAAGTTTATTGTATCAATTTTATTATTTTTAAAGTATGAAGTTGACTTTTTTAACAGGACTCTTTATTTGGCAAGCCCAACAAAAAGCAAATGTTTCAGGCTACTGAGTTTTAAAACAACGTAAACAGTAAAAATGGGAACAAAAACACAATGTAGTTTGTAAACAAACCAAGACAAAAGAACTGTCACAATCTCACTAACACACTTATGTCCTACGCTTCCCGCTTCCGTGTATAAAATGGGGAGTGACATAAATATTCATAAACATGTCATTTTTCAAGGAGAAAACAAACTTTAAAACCTATTTAAAGTGGGTTGGAACAACAAAACATTGTTTCGCTCGTACTCGTAGCGAAATAGTAAACAACTATAGCAATCGCATTCAACTATTTTTCAATTGTGTTTTACGTCGCTCATCGTCCATTATTCATGAGCATTTTGAAAGGGGACAACAAACATTAAGGTTTTAATTAAAATTTAGAATTTTTACCTACGTTGATGAGTTTTTTGATATTTTGTAGGGAAACTAACATTTTGCTATTCGTTGTACTATACGTGAAAGAAGTACCCGATTGGGGTATTTTCATGTATTAAATATTTGCTCAAAATATGATATAAAAATTTTTGAACCTAGGGCTTGTGACTTAAGGAAATGTTTGCATTTTTCATGCCCAACAGGTGAAGAACACATAAGGACACTGGTTTTGCAAAATAATCATTGTAAAACTTACTTACGCTATATTAAATTATTTACAGAAGATAAGCATATGTCATTACATGTATTAAATATTTATGTGGTGGGCTACACACAGTTTGATAATTTTCATTATATTTTTTTAAATTTAGTATTTTGTATTGAAATATACACAGATCCGTTAGTTTGTTGGATCCTTTTAGTTTTTAGTTGCACGTATATTTTCACGTTTTTTAATGATAATCTAAATCTAAATAACAGTTTGTGATGGATTGGATGAGATTCTATTCCTCTTGGATAGATGGATAGTTTACCATGTTGCCACGATCATGGAAATTTGTAAAAATCGTATACTTTATTATAAAGTGGCCTAACGCTCAAGCTTTAAGTTAAACCCATAAATATAGTTTAAAGTTAAAAATAAACAAAACTTAGCGCCTTCAAATAGTGTTAGGCTATTTAATATACTAAATGTCTCGTAATTGCATTATATAATGTGCAGGCGCTTTTATTACTCATATTTTTAAACCGCCGCCTGGTGGTCAGTTAAAGCAGTGGACATAGCATATAAACCTTCTATGTGGAACAATACATATACAGAACAAATTTTCATAACGATCGGACAATAGTTTCTGAGTCTATAAAGAGACAAACAGACAAACATTAATTATATATAGATTTAGCAAATGTTTTCGTGTGCATCTCCTTTTCAGTTCTCTGTCCTTAACGAAACTCAGCCGTACTTGTTATACAGGATTTCTACAGGTTATGTAATATTGATTAGTTTATAGTAAAACTAATCCGTAAATAAGACCAGTCTGTATATAGTAAATGTATTAAGTGTATTGTGATGTACGCCAAACTTAAATTCCCGACCAAATAGTCAACAACACTAGTATGGCACTATACATGAAGTGAGTAACATGCCATGTAAATGTAACTCAGGCGAACTATGTTTAAGAAGCTGTCAGATGCTCCATTTTACAGTCCACTTGGATAAGCCATATGACCTGTATTGTATGTACGCAATTAAGTTCCCGACCAAATGTCAAACAACACTAGGTATGGCACTAATACATGAGTGAGTAAATGCCATGTAAATGTAAACTGCAGCGTAACATGTTTAAGCTGTCAGAGCTCCATTACAGTCACTTGATAAGACAGATGACTGTGTTGTGTGCAGGCACTTAAGTTCCCCGACCAAATGTCAACAACACTAGTATGTCACTATACATGAGTGAGTAAATGCCATGTCAAAATGTAAACTCAGCGAACATGTTTAAGCTGTCAGAGGCATCGCATTTACAGTCACTTGATAAGACAGATGACGTGTGATGTGTGGCAGTGCACTTAAGTTTTTCTCCGACCAAATGTCAACAACCACTAGTATAGGCATCTAATACATGAGTGAAGTAAATGCCATGTAAATTGTGAAACTCAGCCGAACATGTTTTAAAGCTGTTCAGCAGCTCCATTACATGTCACTTGATAAGACAGATGACTTGTGTTGTGTGCAGGGCACTTACAGTTCCCGACCTAAATGATCAACAACACTAGTAAATGGCACTATACATTGAGTTGAGTAAATGCATGTAAATGAGTAACTTCAGCGAACAATGTTTTAAGCTGTCAGAGCTCCATTACAGTCAAATGATAAGACAGATTACCTGAGATTGTGGTGCAGCCCCTTAAGTTCCCGACCAAAATGTCAACAACACTAGGTTTGGCACATATACATTTGAGTATGTGTAATTGCCATGTAAATGTAAACTCAGCGGAACATGTTTAAGCTGTCAGACGCTCCCATTACAGGTCACTTGATAAGACAGATGACTGGTGTTGTGTGCAGGCACTTAAGATCCCTGACCAAATATGTCACACAACACTAGTATGGCACTATACATGAGTGAGTAAATGCGATTTTAATATGTAAACTCAGCGAACATGTTTAAGCTGTTCAGAGAGCTCCATTACAGTCACTTGATAAGACAGATGACTGTGTTGAGTGCAAGGCACTTAAGTTCCCGACCAAATGTCAACAACAATAGTATGGACACTATAACATTGAGTGAAGTAAATCTGGCCATAGTAAATGTAAACGATCAGCGAACATGTTTTAAGCTGTCAGAGCTCCATTACAGTCACTTGATAAGACAGATGACTGTGGTTTGTGTGCAGGCACTTAAGATTTCCCGACCAAAATGTCAACAACACTATATGGCACTTATACATGATGTGAGTAAATGCCATGGTAAATGGTAAACTCCAGCGAACATGTTTAAGCTGTCAGAGCACCATTAAACAGTCACTTGATAAGACTGATGACTGTGTTTGTGTGCAGGCACTTAAGTTCCCTTTTCCCGACCAAATGTCAACAACACTAAGTATGGCACTATACATTAGTGGAGTAAAATGCCATGTTAAAGTAAACTCAGCGAACATGTTTTAAAGCAGTCAGAGCCTCCATTACAGTCACTTGAATAAGACAGAATGACTGTGTTGGTGTGCAGCCAGGCACTTAAGTTCCCGACCAAATGTCAACAACACTAGTATGGCACTATACATGGAGTGAGTAAATGCCAATGTAAATGAAACTCACGCACATGTTTAAGCTGTCAGATGCTCCATTACAGTCACTTGTTAAGACAGATGACTGTGATTTGTGTTCAGGCAAACTTAAGTTCCGCGACCAATATGTCAAACAACATACACTAGTTATGGCAACCTACATGAGTGAGTACATGGCCATGTAAATGTAAACTCAGTCGAACATGTTTAAGCCTGTCAGAGCTCCATTACAGTCACTTAGATTAAGACAGATGACTGTGTTGTGTGCAGGCACTTAAGTTCCCCGACCAAATGTCAACAAAACACTACGTATGGCAACTAATACATGAAAGTGAGTAAATGCCTATGTTAAATTAGGTAAAACTCAGCGAACATGTGTTAAAGCTGGTTCAGAGCTCCATTACAGTCACTCTTGATAAGACAGATGACTTGTGTTGTGTAGCAGGCCACTTAAGTTCCCCGGACCAAAATGTCCAATCAACATCTAGTATAACTATGGCGGCACTATACATGAGGCGCGAGTACACTGCCATTGTGTAAATGCTAAACTCAGCGAAACATGATTTCAGTGCTGTCAGAAGCTCCATTACATTCACTTGGATAAGACAGATGACTGGTGTTGTGTGAATGCACTTAAGTTCCGACCAAATTGTCAACACACTAGATGCACTATAACATGAGGTGAGGTAAAATGCCATGTAAATGTAAACTCAGCGAAACATGTTTTAAGCTGTCAGAAGCTCCATTACAGTCTCACTTGATAAGACAGATGACTGTTGTTTTGTTGTGCAGGCACTTAAGTTCCCGACCAAAATGTCATACAACACTAGTAATGGGCACTATACATGAGTGAGTAAAATGCCCAATGTAAATGTAAACTCAGCGAACATGTTTTAAGCTGTCAGAAGCTCCATTACAGTCCACTCTTGATAAGACAGTATGACTGTGTGTGGTATGTGCACGCACTTAAGTGTCACCAGGACCAAAATGTCAAACAAACCCACTAGGTATGGCAACTATACATGAAGTGAGTAAATGCCATGTAAATGTAAACTCAGCGAACATGTTTAAGCTGTCAGAGCTCCATTACAGTCACTTGATAAGACAGATGACTGTGTTGTGTGCAGGCACTTAAGTTCCCGACCAAATGTCAACAACACTAGTATGGCACTATACATGAGTTAGTAAATGCCATGTAAATGTAAAACTCAGCGAACATGTTTAAGCTGTCAGAGCTCCATTACAGTCACTTGATAAGACAGATGACTGTGTTGTGTGCAGGCACTTAAGTTCCCGACCAAATGTCAACAACACTAGTATGGCACTATACATGAGTGAGTAAATGCCATGTAAATGTAAACTCAGCGAACATGTTTTAAGCTGTCAGAGCTCCATTACAGTCACTTGATAAGACAGATGACTGTGTTGTTGTGCAGGCACTTAAGTTCCCGACCAAATGTCAACAACACTAGTATGGCACTATACATGAGTGAGTAAATGCCATGTAAATGTAAACTCAGCGAACATGTTTTAAGCTGTCAGAGCTCCATTACAGTCACTTGATAAGACAGATGACTGTGTTGTGTGCAGGCACTTAAGTTCCCGACCAAATGTCAACAACACTAGTATGGCACTATACATGAGTGAGTAAATGCCATGTAAATGTAAAACTCAGCGAACATGTTTAAGCTGTCAGAGCTTCCATTAACAGTCACTTGATAAGACAGATGACTGTGTTGTGTGCAGGCACTTAAGTTCCCGACCAAATGTCAACAAACACTAGTATGGCACTATACATGAGTGAGTAAATGCCATGTAAATGTAAACTCAGCGAACATGTTTAAGCTGTCAGAGCTCCATTACAGTCACTTGATAAGACAGATGACTGTGTTGTGTGCAGGCACTTAAGTTCCCGACCAAATGTCAACAACACTAGTATGGCACTATACATGAGTGAGTAAATGCCATGTAAATGTAAACTCAGCGAACATGTTTAAGCTGTCAGAGCTCCATTACAGTCACTTGATAAGACAGATGACTGTGTTGTGTGCAGGCACTTAAGTTCCCGACCAAATGTCAACAACACTAGTATGGCACTATACATGAGTGAGTAAATGCCATGTAAATGTAAACTCAGCGAACATGTTTAAGCTGTCAGAGCTCCATTACAGTCACTTGATAAGACAGATGACTGTGTTGTGTGCAGGCACTTAAGTTCCCGACCAAATGTCAACAACACTAGTATGGCACTATACATGAGTGAGTAAATGCCATGTAAATGTAAACTCAGCGAACATGTTTAAGCTGTCAGAGCTCCATTACAGTCACTTGATAAGACAGATGACTGTGTTGTGTGCAGGCACTTAAAGAATCCCGACCAAAAATGTCAACAACACTAGTATGGCACTATACATGAGTGAGTAAATGCCATGTAAATGTAAACTCAGCGAACATGTTTAAGCTGTCAGAGCTCCATTACAGTCACTTGATAAGACAGATAACTGTGTTGTGTGCAGGCACTTAAGTTCCCGACCAAATGTCAACAACACTAGTAATGGCACTATACATGAGTGAGTAAATGCCATGTAAATGTAAACTCAGCGAACATGTTTAAGCTGTCAGAGCTCCATTACAGTCACTTGATAAGACAGATGACTGTGTTGTGTGCAGGCACTTAAGATCCCGACCAAATGTCAACAACACTAGTATGGCACTATACATGAGTTGAGTAAATGCCATGTAAATGTAAACTCAGCGAAACATGTTTAATGACGCTGTCAGGAGGCTCCATTACAGATCACTATGATAAGACAGTTATGAACTGTGGTGTGTGTGCAGGCACTTAAGTTCCCGACCAAAATAGCTCAACAACCCACAATAGTATCGGCACTATACATGAGTGAGTAAATGCCATGTAAATGTAAACGTCAGCGAATCATGTTTAAGCTGTATTCAGAAGCTCCATTACAGTCCCCACTTGATAAGACAGCAGTGAACTGTTGTTTGTGTGCAGGGTCCACTTAAGTTCCCGACCAAATGTGTCAACAAAACCACTAGTATGGTACACTATACATGAGTGAGTAAAATTATGCCATGTAAAATGTAAAACTCATGTCGAACATGTATTGAAGCTGGTCAGAGAGCTCCCACATTTACAGTCACTTTGATAAGACCAGATGACTGTGTTGTGTGGTCAGGGCATTAAGTCCTCTGTGGCGGGCGGTTTGGCTCTTCAACATCTTTTAACCTACTAGAAAGAAATTCTGACACTGTATAAGACAGTGGATTTAGAGATTCTTGTAACAGTTATAAAAAATGCAATGGTACTCCCACCCATCTTAGTGTTAACGAGATATTTACATGTAATTTATTCATATAATATACAATTTCTTAAACTGAGGATAAGTTATAATCCTGTGGGGTATTTGTGAAACTAATAAATACATTAAACGCTTTAGAAAACAATTGTTTTGGATCTAAAAAAGTGAGCGTAAAATGGATGGTGGAGTTAGTTCGCTAATTAACTGTAAAATTAAAAAATATAGAACACACATCCAGATACAAAAAAGACCCACAGGCCATGTCAGTTGATAAATAAAACAAAACAAAGGGGACAAGTTTTTGCACGACCTCACAAATACGATTTTGTTGCATGCTGCCTGACTCCTGAATACTTTCAACATTTTTTCTAAATAAAATATTAAAATTTAGAGTTGAACATTATTGCGATTTTATATGTAAATAAAATTTTATATATTTAGTTTAAAAAATATTGTAGAAAAGAATGTACCATCGTATAAGTTTATCCATATTAAAATAAAATATCACAGAGTTTTTATAAGGAGTGTCTGTTTTTCATCACATCAGGAGAGTGTCTCCACATAGGAAGTCTTCGAAAATCTTAAATACCAACATAGGTCGCGTTTTAAATCAATTAAGGGCTTTGGTAGTAAAACACAAAGCTGCAAACCGTACATTAAAAGGTTCACTCTAGTACAAAGTTTAGTTAGGTATGATTACCTCGGTTATTTCATTCAACTCTGACAGCATTGTTTGTATAAATACAGCATGAATGATAAACTCCTGTCAATATAAATAAATTTTTGTTCAAATCTCAGAACAAGATACAACCGTTGCAGGTATACCAGGCATTGTTAGCCTTGCACCCCGTGTAGAAACCTTTTGATAGCAATCCTTCAACAGTAACTATATGACGTGAACAATGCCTGTATCGGCGAGGGACAACACAAACACAGGTGGTATCCCTGGCAGTCGCGATACATCAACAGGTACATATCACAGTTCATTTTCCGCGGACCAATGAGCTATTTGTTTGCTGTGACAGCTGCTGGTAGTCTTTAGCGATGTAAGTTTTACGGCTGCAGCTTCTAGTGTTTGTTTGGTGGCGTCTTTAGGTTAGGGCAGATAGGGTGTGTTAGCTAGCTTACTTGAAACGTCTAATCAGAGACTCAATAGGATTTGTATCTTGAAATATAAAACATGGAACGATATAGCATACGTTACAATGGTGAGGTGAATAGATAGGATGAATATGTACACTTCAAACTATAACACTCTAATTATATATATAACTCATATTAGGATCAACCTGTATACTTCGAACTGACTCTTATTCTATGTAACTTTTCATTATAAGGATGAACCTGTATACTTTAAACTAAAACACTCTTAATATATAAATACTCCCATTAGGATGAATTTTACACTATCGAATTTGACACTCATTCATTATTAAATACTCAACATCTTAGGAATGAACTTTACACACTTTTCGGAATTTGACCACTCATTCTTTGTAAATACTCATAGTAGGATGAATGTGTTACAGTTCGAATTATGAAAAAACCATTCTATATAAATACTCATATATAGTAACAAATTTATAAAATTTAGAAAAATTTTTAATTTTTTACATAAATCAAAATAAAATATATTTGAAGAATATTTGTTAATTATTCTTCTTGAAAGGCTTACACATAAGTTTTACAACACAAAGCCTGTTTTGTATATTCGATAAAAGTACACGATGGAGTCACGTAATAGCAACACATACAGGGTGTTCATTTGTAAACTTCGAAACTCGTATTAAAATACTTTATGACAGACTGGAAATCGCATGGCATTCGAGGCGTGGCCTCTCACATGGCTTAGTTTTCATTCCTAAGTCATAGAACTCATGTTGTCCAAATTTCCTAATCATATTTTCAAATTCTGTAAATATGAGTTATGGAGTTTTTCAAGGATCCATTCTCAGTCCAATTCTCTTCCTGCTTTATGTTAATGACATAAAGATCATCACTACCACACGGGAAAAATCGTGCTAGTATGCTGATGATCACGACTCTTTGTTTTAACGAATCTTCGAAATCAGATTTGGAACAAAACGCTAATTTGTTGGAATATGAACAATTGGTGTCCCAACATTTTCATAGCCTCAATCTAAATACACATTCATTTTTCATAAAATCTAACGTTTTAAATTTCACTTTAAACCCAGTAGACATTGAGTATGGACCTAGCGTTATGTTAGCGGATACAATACTAGAAGAAGTCTAATTCCTCAAAAATTCCTTGGAATTTACCTTGATCAAGGTTTTGAACATGCGAATGTTTTCACATCGATCACGTTTGCTCAAAATTAGGCCATCAGGCATTTATGTTCTGATGTTCTCTAGCCAAATACTGCCCAAGTCAAGTTCTGATAACGCGCGTATTATGGCTTGATTTATCCACACCATCACTTACGGGATTGGTACTATGGGTGGTTGCCTGTGCAAGGAACCCACCATTTCAAAGAGTGCTTTTAAATTACAGTAAGCGAGCGATCCCGCACCATTGCAAAATTGAAGTTTAGAGAGTTCGTGCAGGTCAAACTTTCATAAAGGTTGCAACTGTTAACTATGGCCTAGCCCTTCCTACATGTTTTACAATAACAAACGTTGTATTGTATGTCTAAATTGTGCACTTGATTACGGGCCGAGACCATTCACCTCGTACGGGATCTAGAGGTCAGAGACAACTAACCGAACTGGGGAGACATAAAAAGAACAAGACGGTGGGTTTATGAACGCTTGCCTTCACCAGGCAGGGGTTCATTATATTAACAGATTGCCTAATGAATTAAGAAAAGCCTCGACGCTTCAAGGCGTTATAAAACTGGTTTAAAACGCTGTTTAGCGTTCAAATGCACTTTACAATGTAAAAGAGTTTTCTGGAGTATGACTGGGAGACCACACAATAA
>NW_025785854.1:0-23159 GCF_021130785.1 Homalodisca vitripennis | reverse complement strand
GATATTAACCAATAAATAGAATCAGTTGTATATTAAAGGGACAGACATTAAAAGCTCGGATAATTATTAGTGTATAGTATACAGATCCCACTGATTAATAGTGTTTATAAAACTCAAAAGCGAAGAAGAATATCTTTTGAAAGGCAAATATTCGTGCCGCTTCAAACAAATTTTTGGTTAGTTAATAAGATTAATTACAAACTATGACGATCCAATATACTCCAAAGTGATTTCAAATTTAGCGCTATTATAAGACAATTTATTATTTTTTAGTTGGTTTTTTAAAGTATGTTACAGAAAATAGAAGTTGGGAATTAACATTCAGAACCCTGTAGCCATGTATGAGTTCGCGGCGTCATACAATTTTATTTATGCCAATTAGTTTTGAGACGATTGTCAGCTACGAGGAATTGAATTGAATTGATTTGAACTCATAATTTATTTCCAATTTCTGTACATGAAATAGTTGTATCAAACTAAAAGACTTAACCTCCCTTAAAACATAAACCAAAGAGTAACAATGTAAAAATTAAGACTAGTAATTATAAGTTATTTAATAATAAACAATTAAGGAATCTATTTATATAACTAGTTGTAACATGTCGTTAGTAGTAACAGTTAATTTATTTTAAAGAAGTTGAACTCAATAATCAAAAAATATTAGTGACCTAGGAAATAAGCCTACAATGGCCTGTAGAAAGCCTGTGCGTAGGGCTCGATTTGCTGCCATGAAACCGTTGACGGAGAATTGTAGTTTGCTTGTCTTTATTCAATATAAATCATTTGAAACTACGTGGTGCCGACTCGTCGCGCGAGCGCGTCCCACACACACACACCCACACATCACACACGACAACACATGACACAACACTTTCCATAGGAATATTGTACTATATGTCAAAATCTTAGCGGATAATTTAAAAGAATTAAAATTTAGGATGGTGTATTCCCCAGAATGCCAAGAAGAACGACAGAGTATTTCACTTATATACAGTAGTTGGTTGGAGAGGATTAAGATTGAAGCAGTAAAGTTAAATATAAATAAATTATACTACGAGCGTATCATGAATCCATTCATAAATGTCGGTAGTGGAGTAACAGGTTAGATAAGGAGGGGGGGGGCAATAGTTGAAAGAAGTCCCGTCTGTATTCAGACCGTAATAATTGATTGCAAGCCTCGTCAATACTGATAAGAGACAACCATTTCATTTTAAACGTTTTTTACTACATAAATACCGAAAGTGAATCAAAAATGTGGTGGTCAGGGAAACTATCGACAAAAATTTCTAAATAGAAGATGGGATATATATAAAGAGTTAGTTGATGATATGGATTTACTAATTTGCATTGGGGACATACACCAATATACCGTGCATATCGAGTAATATGAGAGTGTGAGGAAGTTGTTGAGAAGATTGTTGTAGAAGTTGTTATAAATATGGATGAGGATTGTTTTTATGAAAATTTTTACGGATTGACAGAATAGCGGTTTCTTTGTATAAGGTATCAGTATGATATCTCCTACTTTTTGTTATACCCGGCCTTTAAAATTGGCGTACTGAACCACCTGCAGTGGCTGCAGAAGTGTTTTGTACGCTCCGTGCCCCCAGGCTATTATTCCCGAATGAAAACATTGAACTGGGCGAAGGCAAAATATGGCAAGTTTAATATTTCTTTTCATGTAATATTTTCCCTTAATTGTTTTGAATGCAAATATGTAGTTTCCTTTGTTCTTCTCTTCACATATTCAATATTACAAATGACCATTTCAAACGTTAATCAAAGATAACCGCCCAGATATTTATAAGACGTGACATTTTCAATACTTTTTGCACAAGAGCAAAATACATTATTATAACTGCCACAAACTAGTGAACGAACCAGTCCGTCCAGGGAAAAGTCTGTAGACTCCCTGAGAGAAATTGGGCACATAAATTTAGTATTGCGAGGTTTTTAGTGAAAGAAACATTTTGAGTCAAACCAATTCTTTAAGACCAAAAGTTCATATAGTGCTTTAAGAACGACGGCATCATCCCAATCGTTGCCCTTAATTAAAATAAGGCTATCATCGGGCAAATAAAACAGGTTTGGCCGTTCAGGAATTAATTAGGAAATATTGTTTATGAAAATGCAAAAACAGAAAATTGGGCCCAACGTACTCCCTCTGGACCACTCCGTAGTTCCACATTGAAAGCGCATCACTCTCAGTCCCCCACAGGATAGACACGGTCCTGTGACCTATCCGTGAGGTAAGCTTGTGAACCAACGAAAGCTGCGATTACCATTTGCTCCAATATACTCTAATTTTAGAAATCAACATATTTCTATCGAAGCTATCA
Source organism: Homalodisca vitripennis (assembly GCF_021130785.1). Taxonomy (NCBI): domain Eukaryota; kingdom Metazoa; phylum Arthropoda; class Insecta; order Hemiptera; family Cicadellidae; genus Homalodisca; species Homalodisca vitripennis. Next base: position 20,820 of record NW_025785854.1, on the reverse strand, counting down.
AACGCCTTTTCTTAGATCATGAAATATTAGAAATAACACGTAGAGTTGTTGGATATTGCGTCATTAATTTGCCTATAGACATCGAGGCAGAGCATCAGAAATATTCAGTCCTCTCTGACAACCATACTGGCAGTCACACAGGATTTGATTATTATAAAGATACTATACAAGTTGTTCTTTAAACCACGTCGTTCAATAATCTTAGAGAATTACGCTCAAAAGGCTAATTGGACGGAAATTATTTTATATCTAAAAAGCTCTCACCTTTTAAGGCAAAGGAATTACTTTTGCAATTTTAAAAATATCTGGACAAATCCCAGAAGAAAGACTTAAATTAATTAATTGCAGAAGAGGTATTCGAAAATACATAGAATGATATCTCTTAACGTAAGTGGGGGGCCGAGATACCGTCACGTCCAGGGGCAGATCCCCCGCGCAGTCCGCCAGTCCACATGACGTATTACATCGAGTTCAGTTATAGTGTGTAATGTAAACACGGTATGCCCAGCCAGTTAGGTCCACATCACTCAAAACCGGGTCCCTAACATAAATGAATTGCGCTAGCTAAGCTATGTCCCACCGTGGAGAAAAAAAAAATAAGTTAAAATACATCTGCTACTTGTTTACACATACAATGAGTTATAATAAGGGGTATCTGGAAAAACAATAATTTGGATAGGACATGGAAACTATCTTTTTTGACGTTACATGCAAGTTCGTTTATAATAGTCCAGAACATTTTTGGGTGTATTATTAGAGAATTGTTAAGTTTTGATCTGTAATATTGTTATTTTATACTTTTTAAGAGACTTACTTAAATTTAGGTCTGAGCGTGCGGAAAACTTGATTAAAAAGTCGTTATTAAAAGGTTGTTTTTTTTAATTTTTTTGTAGCTTATTTTGTCTCTGATTCGAATTAATTTGAATCAAATCGGGTTGAAAATCCATTGGTTTTAAATTTTTATTGCGAGTGGAATGCGCTTATTAGTGTCTGTTCGGAGAAACTTGAACCAAGCAACAGAATACCATTTAATAAATTCGCTGCCATCAATGTGGCAAACCTAATCAGCTGGTGGTCAAGTAACGTGTAGCCCAATGATTATACCTCACTCGAATGAAAAGCCCACAAAAACACAATTTTCATTTATGTACCACAAAGATGCAAACGAAAATACAAATACCTTAGGTCCATCTGAAAGCCAGCTATATTATGATTTCAAATATTTCTTATTATTTCTTATAATACATGTTTTAAAATTTCATGCATTTAACATCCTAAAATCTCTAGACAAAACATATTTTACCCTCATTCGGAAGAGAAAAAAAGAGTTTAATTATAGGCTTATAGAAATAAATAGAATTAACTCCATATGGGATTTAAATGCGCAATAAAAATCTTAAAAAACCGTACAAAAATAATTTGTCTATTTCAAAAAGAGTTTAGCTAAATGGTATAAGCAAAGCCTTCCCGAACTTTAGTTTTTTACTACGTCCCTCCTGTATTCACACGCGGGCCTGGCACATACACGTATGAATAGAATATCATATAGTTACCATTGATTCACAAAAAGGCATATTAGCTCTAAGTTGGTAGGTTTGGTTCCAATAACCTTAATTCATATATACTCATGAACTTAAATGTCCTTTTGAAGAGCTTATGTACTGGTCAGTTTATAAAATAGTTATGTGCAAGTCATATTTAATTGAAACTAGCCTTTGAGTTTATTCCTGTCACGAAAAAACAGTTACAAAATAACAAAATCTTCTTTTTATAACCTCTCAGTCCTTAGCTGTGAAATAGTAGCGTTCAATAAATACCAAATGTTATGGCATAAATATAGTCTTGTGATCCCATGTTTTAGTGAGATATTATTCCAAAAAACTTAACGCTGGTGTAAGCATGAGAAACATGTACCAGAATCTGTTATCAGCAGCTGCAGGGGTACACCGATAACTATAACCCTCAGCGCAATGAAGTGCTTGTTTAAAACAGCCTCGTTCATCCATAACTTACCCGATACTTCTATAAGTATCTTGGCAATTAAGACAATCTACTAATTAATTGTGCAACGTTTACATATTTTTTTTAGATATCTCCGTATAAAACAGTTTTTGGATGTCTTACATCAAAGCATCAAGTCCGTCCATTAAAAAATCTCTTTGTATTCAATCTTAAACGTTTTAAAACGTTTTAAATGTGATTTAATTTGAATTTTAAGTAATAAACTGACTTTATACTTTGGCTAATGGAACAAATGTACTGACTCAATTCCGCTTATTCAAACAATATAAAACCTACCCTCTATAAATACCAACACCAAAATATTAAATCAATCTGTAAATACTTTTTAAATTTCTCTGCTTTGTTTCATGAAGCTGGGCTTATTATAACAGGTTTGCTTTATAAGAACCTATTTACATACACATATTTAAAATAACAGTACGGGGCTGGAGTATTAGTTAATTATTAAGTAACAAGATGGGATGGGTATTAAGTAAGTGTAATGCCCGTCGATTCTTCAGGCAATCTTAGTGATAATCTATTATTTTATATGAAAAAGAATGCAAACTTTAAATTAAACATTTACTGACAAGTTTCTGACCAACTGTCGTAATAAATTTATCTGTTTGTAAATACTATCTCTATCGAACCGAAGGGTAATTCCTGATAAAATCTACCATTTCAAACGAGTCGAGAACAACACTTTTTAAAGATCGCATTTCTATCTCCTTCGTTAACCCATATAAGAGGTTTTATAAGCACACACAAATACCTTATAGTCCCGATTCTATTGACACACAATTTACAATATTAATATTACAATAAACATCCATAATGAGTAATCAATTTTTGGTGTCCTTTGTGAAGATAATTTAAATTAAAAAACACACTCAGATAACTTTAAACCTCTAATACTTGCCATTACAGTTAAATTATAATGCAGTAAACTCACAAAATTTTTAAAATTAAAAATCCTAAGTCACACTCGTATTAATTAATTAATTATAGAAGGACTTTAAAAAATAAGGGTTCTAAAATGATTCAATGTAAAGTTATCCAGGAGATTTTAAACTTTTCATTTTGAATTAACACATTTCTGCTGTTTCAATCTTTATTAGCTAAAAAAAAACACACACATTACTTACTCAGTTGATGGACCGGAGTGAAAAAAAATTCCTTTGCACAAAAGCCATGAGTAATATGTAATCAAAAAATAAAAGCATTTTACAGTTAAAATTCCTATAATTTGGTGTAAGGTTTTTGTTAGGTGTTGGTTTAGCTTTAAGAATTAAGGATGTGAGCATATTTTTGAGCAAGGGTTTGCTGTGAGAGGAATTAATAATAGGTTAAGATTGGCAGTACAAATAACCCTCAAGTGAACCGAACCACAATTTATATTCTGTTACAACGTTTCATTAAAATTGATTTAAATTGAGATTGCGTCAATTCGTACATATAAAGGGAAGTGAAGGGGGTTCCAGTAGTACCCCCGGACCCGGGTACATTGTCACCTGCCCCCTCCAAGTAACCACCCCGACCTTAGGTTCATGCCGCACCCTAGGCACAAAACATAGATGTCCTTAAATACTTCTTTGGAAGACATATTAAATATTCACAATCCCTATTCATTACAATTCTATTTTGTAATATTAAATTCATTATAACATTTACTAGTAATTTTTGAAGGTGGTCATGCAATAATAATTAGATATTCAAATGGTGGACCGTAACAATGAGTAACTTTTCTATTTAAAAATAGCTAAACAATTTACATGTAATGTTACAAATATTTCGAAATATGTGAAACAATTAAACTAGAGTATGGAACTTGAAAATGATTAACTGAAACACCTAAAAATATACTAAGTTCTTAAAAATTTAACTTGACATTTTAATTCACATCACACATACATCCTTACGCATCTAGGAGATATTTTTCCAGCACCACCGAACACAAACACTCCCGAACTTCACTTTTTCGAATTCCCGGCCTCCCAACCTGATCCACCTCATCCTCCTTGTAGATCTCTCTTTCAGAGTTTTGATGGTCTTCTCCCGCCAGCTCATTGAACCACCGCCACTGCCAAAATCACTCCATCATAAATGTGATTGAGTAAACCAATTTTCCATATCAGCAATGGCTGACCATTACATTGTCCGCAACGGTTTTTACAAATAAGCATTTCCTGTATTGTTTCACGCCATCCGTGCGTCCTGGCGAATGTTGTCGTATACTACTTACATCCGGAGGATGGCGTTTGCTCCTCCGCAATTGGCAATACGAGACTTCCTTTCCAGCAACTATCTTGTACATTGATTCCTATGAATTTTATATTACTAAAATAATTACATAAGTCCTTACATTTGTACCAGTTAATTACCGTTATAATTAACATTATGGCTGTTTATGCATCACTGAATATGCATAAACCTACCATGAAATAATACTACAGATAAGTCCATGTGAGTCATGTTCACAATTGTGATACCCTCAGATGTGTTGATTAAGTATTTGCTTTCTCTTGATATTATTTAGGAGGGAGAAAGAAGATGACAATTCGATCATGGTGATTTGTTTAACTATTGAAAATTTACCCACAATAAGTAATATAAACAAACAAAGGTAAATCACCTACATTCTCTATTATATAATATACTTGTATTTCTTTATCCTCATTTGTGGCCAAATCAATTTTAGGTCTGAAAATTTGTAATATTGTATGAATTTACTGCAATAGTTATGGACATTTTTGGAGGGCTTCATTATTACTATTAGAAACTAAGTCCTGGAAATGGTCAGGAACTAGTGTTGATCTTTGACCAGTTAGGTTTATTATGTTAAATAATAATTTTTTGTAATCTTCACTGCAATAGTCCAACCTGACGTTTTGCTACTCGAGAATTCGGTTAAAACTAAGTAAATATAAGCATTGTTAATATTCTCTGAGGTCAAAGTTTTCGCAAACCTAAATGAAACCATAAAATGGTTCGCACCTTCACTTTGAATTATTTTAGGTTTTAATGTATGTTTTATGTTTATTGGTATACAAATTTTAGCTTACATCGTTTCTATTTCAATTGGAGAATATTTATCAAAACAACCTTTTAAGAGCTTTTTCATAAATAAGCTACACATAAATGTTTATGGACATGTATGTATTTTATGGAATGGTTTGACTTTCACAGTATAAGGTGTATCACTAAAACGATGTACAACCGAAAGCTTGGATAGCTTTTACGTGGGAATAATCAAAATTTAAAACCCATGCGTTTTGAAAGTAAGAAACACTTACTAGCCTGTTATAATTTTACAACAATGGTAAAATTGTAAGCACCATTTTTCCCCACGTACGGTAATGGCCGTCCATCATCTTTAGACACTTCCATGAATAATACATGAGCCAAAGTTTTTAGCCAGATCATCTATTAGGTTTATACACACAACTAAGATCAGAGATCCAAGTCTTAAATTGCTGCATATACGTGTCCGTTCCCATCATCGGTTGGGCGCACTTCCATGTAAAATACATGAGTCAACGTTTAGCCAGATCATCTATAAGGTTGGATACACAACCAGAGATCAGAATCAAGTCCTTACATTGCTGCATTACCGCATCATCATCATTACCGTGTCCCATCATCTTGGACCACTTCTATCTTATGAATATGCATAAGGCCAACTTTTTAGCCAGAGATGAATGCTTATTTCAACTGTTTATATATTCTGTCTTATATTATGTTACAATTACATTTCTATTGCCGTTTATATCGTATTATAACATCTTACCTATTTAATTTTTAGGTTATATTGACGTTAAACTCAGATTTTTCTTGACAACATTGACAGTCGGCTGGAGTACATCTGTTGTAGAACTGACCATACGGAAAACCACAAACTTTGTGTCTGGTATAGCATATAAGCCTCCTCTGAAAACTCGCTTTATACACTTGTCTGGGTTCCTTGTTGCAGTCACCCCCCCCCCCCTTTTATTGATCAGGTCTTAGGTGTGGACTCAGTCATTTTGCTAGGAGATTTGAAACATTAATCTTCTTGAGCCTGTTACAAGGCTGAAGTGAAAATATCTGACAAATTTGTATTGGCTCTTTAAAGTCCTTTTCCATCATGTTGATAGAGGGAACCCTCCCCCACCACGCACCACAGATTCGTCATCAACACTTATTGACCACGAATATTGCAGACCAAAAACTTCGTTCCTAAACACGTAGGTTTTAATAGACACTTCAATCATGCTTGGATGCAAGGGGCGAAGAAAGATAACTGAATCATAAGCTTGTTGTTTTTGTGATATTTCTCGATAACAAACGCCAAAGGGAAGCTAAGTATATAGCCTATAAGTAAACTTTCGTTCGAGATTTTTTTCGATATGGAGAGTTTTTAATTGAATCTTTGCATCCAAAACACTAACTGGGGACGAGATTAAAAGAATTAAAAAAGTGGTATTTAATGAAATGACCGATAAACTGACCAAAAGTTTATAATAAATATCTTTGACGATTATGTGTTTTCCGTTAGAGTTAGAAAGTCGTGTCACTAAAGAATTAGGAGGCACCCATAAGCGTTGACGAAATTACATAAAAAAGACTAACCGTAATGAAAAATCAAATTGAGGAATCGATTGATGGTAAAAACAAAATGCCCCCACCATTAAGCAATTCTCTCATTGCAAATTGAGAAGATAATTTCAAACAATGGCCATAATGCTTGCAAAGAAAAATTATTTTCGAAAAAAAATTTAGATCTGTAAAAATTCCCTAAAGCTGTTCTGAGAAGGCCGATGCGGAAGAGAATGGAAGCGATGAAATACTGGTCCAAGATAATACGAATACCCTGCAAAATTAATATTCCAGATGGTATTGAACACTGTTAGCTTTAGTGCTTCAAATGGGTGCAGGAAACACCTCAAGTACAGATATGCTTTAATATTATTTATATAAAATAACTCACACAGTGAAACCAGGAGTGATTTTAAAATTTTATGGCAAAGTTGAGTGAGTATGAAAATAAAGGACAAGTAATAAACAGCCATTTCGTTCATCAGCTTTCGGAAGTAGATGTGTATATCCCATACCATATGGTGGAAAGGCTTAAGTCCCCATTATTGGTTTCCTGGAAGTAATTACTCCACCTTATTCAATAAATCAACTACAGAATGTGGAATGGGGGGGGGGGGGGGGGGGGGGGTTGTTATCCAACGGCATGGAAGAAAAAAGCGTCGTGGTTTCCGGCCTCCCCCGAAGGTACCAAATGCTTCTACCTGCCTCTATCAGTTTAGACCCTATTTCTTTACTCCCCAACTGATATCAAATAGGTGGATGGAAAAGGGTCGTGACAGGAACAAATTATTTCATAATATTGAAAATGAGTAAAATCGTGTCCGAATCACAGTCATTCATTTGGATGTTCAGGTAGAGGCGTTCATCAGCCAACATTGCTCCTGCACTTTTAATAATATGGGATCCCGATGAAGTCATGCAGGGCCAGAAATAACAAAATGTGCAGTGCGTCGTAGCTGACCCTGGACCTACAGACAATTCCTTTTGATTCGGTAAATCATGATGTCTATACTTAGCAAAGTTGAAGTTTTTAATTTTAAAACGGGTTCGAATGAATTTGTCTCTGAGGTGGTTTTTCAATCGTAATTTGAGAGGCAAGGTCATCAAGTGACAAAGGTTGATGGGTCGGTTTTCAGAATGGTTTAACCATAAAAGCTGTAGGAGTTCCCCCCAGGGGAGTTGTTTGGGGCCAATTCCTGTTCTATTTTTGTTATGTTGCAGGTTTTGGACACGCCCAGTTAAATTTCTGTTCAATGCATGCCTATGCAGATAGATTGTTAACTCTTGCTATCTTAGCCATCCCCTCAGAGGCAAACGATGGCTTGTATTCCAGCCTGAGAAAATGATTTGTTTAGTCAGTTAAGTAAATGGTCAGGAAGATCACGGTCCTCATGCTGAAAACCCTGAAAAAGTGCTCGGTCATCGCATTATTGGTAAACGAGACCCCCCTAGAATTGCTGTATAGGGAAATATATTCGCTTAATAGTGTTTGATTTGAATTAAGTGTGTGATTATGCCTGAAGATTCGTTGGAGTCAGCATAGACTTCGGAGCTTACTTTCAATAGTCCAGATTGAGTTGAATACATCGTAGAAGTTATAGTGCAAACTTATGGTATGCTTTACCAGGCTGAAAGAATATTCTTTTCCCGAGGCTGCCAAAAGTTGCAACTTGTGCAGGCCCTTATTTTCCCTATAATTGATATATTCACTTCCACCGTGTTTGTTACAGCTTGAGAGTCAGGAAGCAACTTACACATTTTCTTCATAGGCTCCACAACTGTGCAGTAAGGTTTGTTTACAATATTCCGTAAAATTTTGAACCATATAACAAGTTACCAGCCCGGAAAAGCAAGTGTGTTAACTATTAAGTGAGATTTGTAGGAGACAAACTCGTCTTCATAGTCCACAAGAGTTTTCTTGTACACTGAGGTAGACCTGCGTACCCTGAAACAAAAGATTTGGATGTTGCGGTTCCGGCGGTCAGGGAACGTCATACATCGAGCAGGAACAGTCGCCATGCTTGGCAACTAGCCGAGGGTTCACCTGGAGAGCGGGCAAGATGGGGATTCATCAGTAATTTGGACCCAAGAGAATACAATGCCCTACCCACCTGCTGTTAAAACCCTACCCTTAAGTAGTTTTATAAAAAGGAAGTTAAAAAAAGAAATTAACTTAAGTTTATTAGGTATGCCACTTATGATATACTTTATTTTTAATGCTGTTTCTCAGCTTATTATGTAAATTTGACTCTGAGTTAATTTGAAAAGCTAGTTTTGTAAATACTGAAATTCGCTTGAAAAATAAAAGTCATTATTTATTTAATATTATTATTCTGAATTGTACATACCTGTTGATCCCCATCTTGGCTATTAATAATTAAATTATAAATCAACTGGACTACATTACAGACTTTATCATTCCTACAGTTACCATCATATTTTATGGTAACGGTAGCATTAATTTGTTTATCTTAATTATTTTTAAACTGTAATAATAAGTGGCCTGCAGATTTCCAAAAGTTCAATCAATATAATTTTGATAACATCTTTTGAAAAATATTAATAATTGTAGTGATTTAAAAGCCCCATAATTTCTCCCACTCATCATTTGAACATAAACTTATTATAAATTATTTGTAAAAACTATCCTGATAATTTTAATACTTTTGAAATAATACAAGTGTTGTATATGAAATATGTCAGCAAAAATATGAACTTTCTTCATTGGAATAAAATGAGATACCATGTTTGAAAAAACCTTTACAAAGGACATAAGTGAACATAAATATTTTTTTTATATTTAGTTTTTAAAAAATGATCAACTACTAAACATTTTCGGACAAAATTTCTATCCAGTCCGAATAGTATGCAGTGAAGTTTTAATAAGGGATATTTTTTAGATTTTAGGATTTTTTGTAGTCGCGTTATTATCCTAGGCCACAATATCTTACAAAGGACAAAACGCAGGACACTTTTAAAGAGATCGCTAGTAATCATCTCCTCTACAAAACACCGTATTAAAACCCCATCAATAATACTAAAGCCAAATAATAACTTAATTTGAAACCTTTACTGACCACAGATCACTTTTATTTGAGAAAAAATTTCAAATTATTACTCGGCTACTTTAATATTAAATTAGTTATTATGCTATACAACAACAAATTATTGTAAACCAAGTTAGTTAGAGTTTAGGTGGAACATAAATATTCATAGCCAGAACTTAATTTGAGGTAATCATTCTCACAGAGTAGCCTTGTTGACTGAAAGAGAGCAAAGATTTAACCTCGTGTATTACAAAACCAATATCCATTAGTAACAGCGCCTTTAGTCCCCTGCTTTAATGTATTCTAGTTCATTAAATTGTTTTTATAACCATTGATTATTTTTAAAATATATATATATAATATGATATAATATTATATACTATATATATATACATTTGGATATATTTTGGCCTTAACTAAAATTAAGAACATTTCCTTAAAATACGAAACATTATTTATATGAAATTATAGTAAATATCTTTACTAATAGTTTCGATTTACTGAAACTAAGTTAATAGTGGAAAACATATAAACTTGTAAGCAAGATTAAAAAACATGTCAGACGTATAATTTAATCCCTAACTAGTGGTATACATAAACAATATCCATTAGTAAAAGCGCCTTTAAGTCTCCACCTCCCTAGTTTGAGCCTGTAATTTGTTTCATTAAATTGTTTTTTTAGCCACATGATTTGTTTAAAAAAAATATATATATATAAATTATGGGATATATTTATTCCTGTAACTAAAATTAAAACATTTCCGTAAAATACAACATGTTATGAAATATTAGGAAAAATGTCTTTCTAAAGTTCGATTACTGAAAACAGTTTTTTTATGTGGAAAACAAAATAAACTGTACAGTCAAGATAAAAACATTCAGACGTGATTAATTTAATCCTCTTATATCCTCTCAAAACTCCTCCTAATTTGGCTAGAGTAAAATTCGTAGTATGTGATAAGAGGGATAATGAGTACGTGGGTAACAAAACCACAATTAAACTTAAACAGAATCAACACACTGAAAAGAAGACAAAAATCAGTTTAATAAGGTGTTACATTTAATTCCTAGAAACACGTAAACTTCTCATTTGTCCATTTAATCGGTGATTATGTGATTGTAGAATTATTACGCTATATAATAAATAGTATAAAAACAATTACAACGGAAGACGTTAGAAAACCTAAAGATTCATTTAAGAACATGGACATAATCAGGGGGGGGGGGAGGAGGAGTACGAGACTCAAATGAGTATGGCGTAAGGTTTATTGTCGGAAGTTTGTGCCTTTCATGACTAGTACATACAGCTATAACAGTTTTTTACTTGAACACTCAGGATTAGATGAAAGTTTTCAGATGGAGGCCATCAATGTTTTCGTTTGTTACTGTTGAATAATCCTCCAAATTATTTTTATATAACGGTTAGGTTTAGAATAAAACGTTTATTTAGGTATAATGTTATAACGAGTTTTGAGCAAGTGTAGTCAATAAGAGATCGATACGATGATAATGTAAATTATAGCATACTAATAGAAAATAAATGAGTAATTAAAAATTTTCAACTCGTTTGTCCTACATTAAATTTGGATAATATTTATAAGTATAATTATATGGCTGCTTCATTCTGCACATACAGTTAATGATTATATGTTATTCTTTTTTAAACATTGTTCAACTTATTGGCGAAAGTATGAACTTCGAATTTACCACACTTAACTTTCACTAACGTCTTAGGCCTCAATCTCAAGGAGGGATGTAATCATGAACAAATTCTTATGTGTCAATGTAAACATAAAAAAAAAAAAAAATATAAAATGAATATTTTAAGATCAATTCTTTCAGGTTTCCTACGAAAAGAGTAGCAAAAGACAAAATAGAACATACAAATAGAAATTTACAGACCCCTTAGAGACCAGCAAATGGCATTATGCTTAAATATCATCTAAAGGTCCATCCGTTTTTCTAGACGAAACTATACTGGTACAAATGTTAAGGGTTTCCTAATGCTTTAAACTATCATTTTCCATATGGACATGCCCAGTTATCGAACTCGATGATCATTGCTTCCCACAGCACTATATTGGATAAACGTTTGGCACACCCAATTTTTAATTTATATTAAAACGAATTGGTAATGGGAAATGCATCAAAAATTCTGGTTTAAAGTTTTAATATTGTTAATAGCATACAAGTATTACACAACACTCACATTCTTCGATTGATATCATTTGACTGTGAAAATTTAACGATCATAATCAAAAAAACCGTTGACTTTTGAAAAGCACTACCACCTTATATAATTTGATATATTTTCCCTTTATTCATTATTCGATGCATTCAACGAGTTTTTAAATATATTTATAGATTTTATCCCAATCTCCCCCTAATTATAAAAAAGCCGAAAACCGTTATTTTATTAATATGAAATAATGAAAACCTTTAGCTAAAAATGTTTATTTAATAGTAATCTAATAAAAATATTCTTCCAGCATCACATCAATGTAACAGTTTTACTATCTTTACAAAAACATATTTTAAATATATCAAACAGTAAAGTAATATTTATTTTGTAACTAAAAAGATTAAGATAGAATTTCTTTCAACACTTCGATGTAAGCAGTGTCTAAGAAAGGAAACGTGTGAAATGTCGCAAGTATGAATAATGCAACAAACGATAACGAGTCAAGGCTCCCTATATTCCTGAACAAAACCATTTTTACTACTTTTATGAAATAGGACATACAACTAAAACAAACTCCGACAAAAAATGAAATTTCTCCCTTGTGCCTGAAATGCTGCAGGACGTGACTCTTTACATCTTTCTGATAAAAGTCATACAATTCTAATAAGGAAACAAATTTAAAATTAACAGGGAATTTGTAGTGTGACGTGATTTGTGTGGTAATGAAAAAATTAAGAAACATTTTTCGAGTTAGTTATTTAACTACGATTTTAATTAAATTGATCCTATACACACTGAGTTTTTTTATAAATAGCTTATGTAAGGTTGTAAAACAAGTAATTTAAAACATATTTGACTTCTTTTTTCACTTCATTAAAGAATTGTAATTAAATATATCTCGGAAACAAATGGGGAGTCCAAACTGGCAAAGCCTTATAACTTATCAAGTATTACTTCCTCCGTTATTCAATCAGTATCATACATTTAATTATTAATAATCACACGTCTTGTCAGCATAAGAGAAAATACAAACACGTTCTATAATTTTTTAAAGTTAAGTTATTTAATAGAATACGGGACTGTCCCACATTTTTTCCAAATACTTACATATCAGACGTCCAACAACTCCCTGTTTCCTTCGGCATAACCCAAACATTCACTGGTTAAAGTTAAATTCACATCATTACTCGATCATGCTGAAATTTTCATTATAACCTGAAATGGCGTAACGAGTTATTGAAAAATAATTATAACGATTTAATAACTCGGGCTTCTCTCCACTCGCCATCAATTTCAATAACAGTCCATAATTAGGTTAGTTACAAGTTCAGCTTTGCATTGCTACGGTGCTTTTATTATTAATGTATTCTAAATATACGAACAATTATGAACAAAAATCTAATGTATAAGGTGCGTATATTATATTTTTCGCTTTAACTATTTAGTTTGTCAATGTATTGAACTTGATGAGGAGCTTCCGTATGAAACAATGGGGGAGGGACGTTTATGCTTAGATAAAATTAAAATGAAGTAAACAAATGACAGTACAAGAGGAACGCGAAGGGCGATTAATTGCGTATTATTAGCAACTCGCCCTCTAGCTCGCTGGGGGATGACCAGAGATGGTCAGAGGAATTATTTGTTATTTGAATTTGGAGATGGAATGGTATGCTTTTACAACTATTTCTGTGCATATTGATTATGATGCAGTGCTGGATTAACTTCATTTAATGCGCACTAAAAATTGTATTAAATATTGATGTACGCACCAGAAGTATATGTTGCTGTGTAAACCATGTGTTGTTGTAATTTATACGAACCAAGAAGATACGGATAGGATTACCAAACACTCTCCTTCTATACTTTAGTGATATAATTTATTTCGACTATTTCTAACAGTTGCCTCCTGTCACAACTAAATATAAATAATATTGGTAAGTTGGTATGGGACCATCAGCCTATGGTGTTTTTGACTCTGGCGAGTAGACTATATATATATATACTTTGTTTAAAAATATCCTCTTATTGTTTTAATATTCATTTGAAGAACTTAACCTACAATTAACCTCAAAAAATTATTTAGTGTTTCTCTATCTTCTTTAAATTTTTCTTCTTAGTTGTCACAACATTAATCCAACAATTTTCCATCACCCCGTTTTAGCGCTAATAACTTTCTAGTAATTCACATGGTAACCTTATGCTATGGTGAAAAAGTACAAGAAACCTACTCGTATTGTGCCCCTATGTGAAAGTTTGGTGGTAATAAATAAAAGTGTTAAATACAAATATTTAAACCCTTCCTATTTATGTCAAAAACCATAGAATTTAAAAGACATTCCTGTTCAAAGTTATGATTGAAACCAGCACTCTTTACTGAAGAAATCATGGGCTAAGGCTTGTTTGCTTATTCCTACCCCGTACTAGACATGTCATTTATAATGGACTACTAGTGACTGAATACCTTGCACAGGTAATTTGTAACATGGTGCATTGGCATCCAAACGTGAGAGACTGAGCAAAATGAGAGAAGTAGCTTACGCATAAAGAACAACACATCACTTCTGCCTAAAAATAAGTACAACAAATTGCTGCTCTCTATCAACTCCACATTCCTAGGTTGTAATATAAGAAGACTTTTGAAAGAATTTTGGAATAATTTATCTTCCAAACTTAAACAAAAAACTATATAAATTACAATATTTGATTGCTATGTTTAAAAAGTTCTTTAATGCCGCAAAAATTATGCGCAACCAAGGACATTTTTTGAACATTGCAAATATTAACAACGGTCCTGGTTATGTGTAAGTAATACTCTCCCATATCACGCCAATAACGAACAAACCGTTCCCTGAGTAACCCTTTCACATTCCATGAACAGTGTTTGTCATTTAGATACTTGAGTAAGTCAGATGAGTACGAAGTAACTGGGTTAATAATTGGATACGAAATATCAGGGCGTTTAATAAACTTACAAATACATTTATCATGCTTTGTAAATTTGCTACCTTCCATGTTAGTCAGTATGTTATTACATGGCAAAAGTGTTAGACTCTATCGTAAATATGAGCCAATAAGAATCAATGTTAAACACAAAGCTATAACTCCACGAACATTCTTTGGTATTTTTAGAAGTTTATATTTTGCTGTTTAATAAGCACACTTACTGTCCTCCCTCCAGCAAAGAAAGCCTGACATAAGGCGATGTTTTCCCTGAATATTCGTCATTATGAGAAGCGAGAATGTCTAGCAAACCGGAGAGAGATAACAACAAGTACAAATAGGATTGTCGAGCTGGATGTCTCAGCTCTGAATCCAAGCTCCTCCCAGCTTATATAACCCACGTGTCCAACAATCTTATAAGTTTTTTAAATTTGTTAGTTAATCTCAACTGCTTTAAACACAACAATAATATCACATTTTATTAAGGAGAAGGTTATTCAATTTCAGAATTTTTACACTGTTTACATGTCAACGGTAATCATAATAAATTTTTTATCTGCGAAAATATCGTACAAATATCAATTAGACCATTAGAAGTGATCACCGTTAACTCAATACTAGAGAAAATGAAAAATACATTCAAGTTTGAATCCTGATTTAATAATGTACGTTTAGAAATATTAAAAACATTCGTTAAAAAAAGCTGCCACCTTCCGATTTCTTTTAGATTGACAGCAGGTTTCCGAGCATCAACATCTAATACATAATCGTATTTCTTAGAGTAGAGTAGGAAACTGCAAGACACTAATACGCTATACCATCAAGACCCTTTAGAAGTGATTTACAACAGACTAGACCTAATCATCAACTTCTTTTGAACCTTTTAGTTTTTGTTCTTTTTTTAAATATACATCACGTATAGGTTTTCCCCCCCCCTCCCCCCCCCTAGTTTCCCACTTTTGAAGTTTTCCTCCAAAAAGTCAAATCTCAACGAAAAGAGTGGTATTGGAAGAAAATATCTTAACACGGAAATAAATTAGAAGGTATAGTTTTTTAAATAGTGGTTTATATATCGCTTGTTGGGGGTCCTGATTATCTCACGTAACCCCCCCCCCCATACAACACAACCCATCATGGACAAAACTGTGCGAACTGCCCCAGTGAAGAATCGACCAATTGTGAAGTAACTGCCCTACATATATAACTCTTAAAAGTGGCGTGACTCGGGTCGGCCACTTTATCTTATCATTCATTAAATACTGACTTGTCTGTATACATTTTTTATTCACTTTTAGAATTATTCAGACTGTTTTAAATATTAAACTGTATTGAAGAAATAATTTTAAAATTGTTACTAATTTTTTCAAATGGTTAATATATATAACAAACTATAATATACAAGTCTTTCGGTTTTTGATTTTCAATAAATATTAATTTTTAATCTCAGCTATAGTTTGAAAGTGTTGAGCTCAAAAAAAGCCTATAACTTACGAGTTTTTTATAGAAAGACCGTATAAATGTTAGATTGCAGAAATATTTTTTGCCCAAATTTTTAATTTTTAATGTTATTTTTTTGCCAGACATTGTAATTGTATTAAGTGGTGAATTCCTATAGTATTTTTACTATAACAGGAAGAATTAGATAAAAATCGTCCGTTTATAACAATGCTTTTCAATTACTAAACATGTTCTGAGACAGAAAGATATAAATCCCGCGCTATTCAAAAGTTTATATTTATTTTGTTATTTTGATCTATAACCAACTCAATTTAAATAGCTCCTTTAGTAATTCAACTTGACTATGTATTTTTCAATTGATTAAAAGTACTGGTACCATAGCAATTTTAGTAAACACTGTCAAATTTCTACGAGTAAATTAAATACCTATATGGTTTAAAACCACAATAAAGTATTTATTTATTTAAATATATGCTACCCCTCGGTCTTTAATAGACAAAACTAAGAGCACCATTCCCATTTTTCAATGGCTCTAGATTTATGTCCCGTCCAAGTTATCAGTCATTTTTAGAGGTGCTTCCGCATATATCGCTATACTGTGTTTCGATTTACTTGATGTTTTACTGAAGTGATTAAACAAAAAGATGTCAGGTGTTGAATGCATGGAAATCCGAATTCACTTAAGTGCACCTCTCTGTAAGCGCTAATCATACAAAGAATACTTGTTAGCCCATAGGATCAACCAAGATTATTTAAAACACTTGAGAATTATTTTATACTATAGTATAACATTATATATATAACTAATATAATAAATTATATATATTATATATAAAAGTTATTATATGCTGTTGTGCTGCTATTTGCATCCTTCCATTCAAGATCACAAATACTGAAAAATTGCTATTTTTGGTGTAACTCTCTCCGCAAAATGAGTATGTGGATTAAAATAGGTACAACACCATAAGCCTCATTTAAAAAAAAAACAAAATCTTTAATAATACAAGTTATAACCAGACTTTAGAACCACATCCCCCCCCCCCCCCCATAAATGAATTTAAAGTGTGTATTAGTAAATGGTCATTTGAAGGACCATGTTATATAAAATAAGATGAGTGCTAAAAGGCCATTTATTTAACGCAGCATAGAGAACGAAAGGCCTAAGTTCATAATATTATTGGGGCAGGTCGAGCTGATCCATGCTCCCGACAACAGATGTCTTCCTGAACACTGAGATCGGCTGATATTTCAACTGAGTTCCTATTCACAAAAAATTAAACTTACAATGTTTTATTCTAAGGTGCATTTAAAGGCTGTATCAGCTTCCAGTGCTCATGAGATGTATTTATTTACTTATTCCAAATATTAAAAACTAGAATTGTGTTAAAAACACTTTAAACACATTTGTTATCAGTAATCCCCAAAAATTCGATACCAGATCCGACCGAATCGGTCACCCGTACGCTAACTACAAACAAATAAAAATACCTTTTTGTTTAAAACTGCAGCCCTTCCTTGTAGACCCACAGCGGTGAAGCGATTCATTTTGTTCATATTTTGAAATATTTCAAGTTTCAAGTCTAAGCTAAAATTAGAGTAACTACGCATCAAAAATCCGATTTAAATACATTTATTTGATGAAAGTAAAAAGAATATCTAAGTATTATTGTATTTACACAGCATGGTCCATAAATATTGCTGTGTATAATTATTGAATTAATACAAAATGTGGAGTGGTGATCTTTTCCAATTATAAAGATATTGTATAAACAGTTACTCAAAGTATTATTGATGGGTAGTAGGTACTGAATAGCTAAAACTAATTACATAAGGATGTTTTACGATGCGTAAAATTTTTTTTAAAACATTTTCAAAAGTATAAAACCACGACGAGCATGTATATCTCATCTAGGTCCTCAGGCACCAGTATAAACACCTGAGAAAGATTTTGAATTACGTGGAAAGAGACTATGTTTTCCATAAAGGATTATCTTTAGTTGCCACTAAAAAACCCAAGGAATTTATTTATTTATTTATTTTTCAAATGGAGAACTTGCCTTTGATTTAAAAATTATGAATTGTACCTAACCACGATGATAAGGCCTGCTATGGATGTAATAGAATGTCTTCTATGAGGTAGACTTCGGAAAATACGTGAAAATAAAACCATTAAATATGTTTTGTTATGCTCATTATATACCGTGCGAGTAAAGTAGCAGGAACTGCCTGCTTTTAAAAAGGAATAACTTTTATTTGTACTTTAACCTGTGTATGTTTTGTGTTCAAATAGATTATCGATACTAAATTCTAGTAGTTTTACACCTACATCCATAATTTCAAAAATGAATGAAAGAGTATTTCAAAGAGTATACCGTAACAAATGATTCTTGTGATTGTAAAACTTTAGTAGGAGTAATTATTACGTAACTACAATTAATTCCGTAGACAAAGAGTCCTTCGTACAGAACAAAAACTCAAAAATGTGGAAAACAGAGATCCTAAAAAACTGTGCTTATTTACCAGATATTAACAAATATAATTTGCAATATCTAAGGCAATATACATAGCCGAAAGAAAAAGAAACCTTAAAAAGTAATGGGGTAAAAAGAATACAAAGAACAAACAAAAAGAACTAGAGATCGAAAACAGAGTAGTCAAAACAAAATGGCACACAACATTTTTTGTTCCTGAAAACCAATCATTAATGAACTAGGAATGAAGCCCACATACGACAGCGGCGGACCTCGTTTAAAAAAAGAAATAAAATTGAGACCACATACTGAATTCAATCCAATGAGCTACTAGAACCAAGGTAAACAATGTAGCCCATACAGTCAATACCAACCCAGCCTTTTGGTTGCCAAAATCTGAAAAAGTACAAACTGGAAAGTAAACAAAAGTATCAAAACATATTAAGATATTTATAACTCAAAAACAATGCGGATTGTACAGTAGATGGGTTATAAAGCAAGTTCAACTCATCATGAACTAATAATAAAATAGGCCCACTCTTTGTTACCCTTCATGTTCCTGGCCGTGCCATGATTGCCATTTACTACTGCCCTACAAGGTAAGATCGTGATAGGTGGTTAGGTTCGGTAAATGCCATGGCCTATTGTTTTTAACCTGTATTTTTGTAAGTTCCACATTTTAATAAATAGTTGTGCTCTTGATTTGTTAATAGTTTTTTTTTATTAAGTGCTATGTTTTTAGAAGTTCAGTGATAAGTTGTGTACATCAAGCATACTAGGGAGTTAGTGCATTTCCTGAACTTTACAGGCGCGGAATCACAAAGCTCCTGGTATGATTTTCTAATATTATGTGATTTAGATCATTAATAATATTTACCTAGGGGGAAATAGATCATACATGCAGATATCTTCGAAACGTATTCTTACTGAATTTTTTCTCACATTATGACTCAACGAAGGGACAAAGTTTTCCGGAAAAAATACTGTTTTCCCCTTAACTCAAATCCTTTCATCCGTCCAAAACCAAGCCTTACAAACAAAATACAACCGTTTACGGATTGTAAAAAAATTAAAAATAAACTAAGAGCATGCCGTTAATTAAAAATTCTATGTATACTTTAGGATACAATAAATTCATTCATTTTAAAAGGATTATAGCACTATTTTCCATAGAAACGGTATTAGCTTTATTGTTAGGCACTGCAACATACAATAGAAAATGCCCGAAACCATTGTGAGTTAGTAACTAAAACCACAAGAATCACGCTACCTGTATATTTTTCCATGTGATTTCTTTGTTATATAATTTCGCAATTCTATGTAAGTCAAACCTAACATAAATGCTGCACACGAAGGCGTGCTATTATAAACTAACTTGCCTGCACGTATTAATACAATGTTTGATGTGATTCAAAAATTATGTGAATAATAAAACTTCTATTGTTTTTATTGCAGTAATAATTACGTGGATAATAGTACCAGGAACTGCTGTTTAAAAAGAATAAATCCTTATTCTAAGTGTTAGCTGCTTTAAGAAATAGATTCGATCTTAAATCAGTATTTACACTAGATTAAATTAATTATTCAAAATGAAATGGGACAGCAGCATTTCAATGACTCATACCATAAACAAATATATATGTGATTTAATCCTTAGTAGGAAGATCTCTCAAAGAAAGACAAGTATCTATATCTGATGGTAGTTAGATTTTTTTGTTTCGATTTATTATTTAATGATGTGTACGTAAACACGTAGTAACATTTGTCATAAATATTAATGAGAAAACTATCATTTTAGTTTAACTTCTGACATACGTTTGCAATACCATTTGTATAGCAGTTAAGGACTACAGTATTTAGTAATGAACGTTAACTTTAAATAAATATTTGACAAGGACTAATCTAATAAAATTCCCATTGGGATAATCGAAATTGTCGTAGCAAAATTTAGAGACAGCTCATTTATCCTCTTTTAAAGTTAGGTCATTATCATTTAGTCGGCCCATATACTACCGCGAAATATAATATATGTTACACTTTATTCACTAATATATATTTTTTATTCAATTTGTTCCTAGCGCCAGGATGGCCGCCCCTTTTTAGACTGGATCCTAAACTTTTCGTTGTGTGAAAAAACTGAATTTTT
>NW_025785853.1:0-18246 GCF_021130785.1 Homalodisca vitripennis | reverse complement strand
TAATGTGTTTGTTAGACAAGACATACCCATTTACAAAAAAATCAAAACAAAATATAAAATGAATACAAGCGGTTAGAAAGAATAAAGAAAAATGCATATTTATGTCGATGTAAGTAACTGTCAATATTCCACGTGTTACATTTTCGTGGCAGATCTCTGTTTTTTTGTTTTTTAAGAGCTGTTTGTAAACGCCAGACAGAATCAGAAGAAGTTACAAAACAAAGAATATTGTAGATGTGTTTAGTGTACGTAATAATTACACTGAAAAGGGTTTGGCCAGGGTGGACGAGCCTGATAGGGAGGTGTTGGCCTGGACTGGCGAGCCTTAAGCCCAAGTGTTGGAGTGTAGACTGTGTTTCCGTTTGTCAGCCAACCGTGACTTGGTCCATGTGGGAAACTCTCAGCCACGAGAATAGTGAAAGTAGCGGACAGTGCCTTCAGTGTTGGGGAAAGTGTCTCTGTGGATGGTGGACCACTGCGGAACGACTTGAAGATTCAAACTGGAGGCAAGGACTTGAACTTCTCTTCATCAGGTTCAGCAGGTACTAGAATAAATGATAAAACTCTAATGTACACACTCTAGCCACAAGAATAAAGAAGTAGCGGACAGTGCCCTCAATATAGGGGAATATGTGTCTCAGTTGATGGTGATCACTGCGGACCGCCTGGAAAAATCAACTAGTGGCAAGGACTTGAACTTCTCTTCATCGTGTTCGGCAGGTACTAGAATAAATGATAAAACTACTAATGTAGACACTCTAGCCACGATAATAAAGAAGTAGCGGACAGTGCCCTCAGTATCAGGGAATGTGTCTCAGTTGATGGTGACCACTGCGGACCGCCTGGAAAATTCAACTAGTGGCAAGGACTTGAACTTCTCTTCATCGTGTTCGGCAGGTACTAGAATAAATTATAAAACTCTAATGTAGAACATCTCTAGCCATGAGAATAAAGAAGTAGCGGACAGTGCCTCAGTATCAGGGAATGTGTCTCTGTGGATGGTGACCACTGCGGACCGACTGGACGATTCAACTGGCAGGTAAGGACTTGAACTTCTCTTCATCAGGTTCAGCAGGAACTAGAATAAAGTGGAAAACATTTCTGAGGAGTTTCTCAGTTCCAAGATTTGGATAAATCGAGAACTAAGAATAAAGCCATAATGTTTATTTGAAAAAATCTTTTGTCTTCTGAGACCTTTGAATAACTTACTGTTAAGTTATTCAAAGTCAATACCATACAATTTTTTTAATGCGGCACAACAACTTATAAAAAAAGCTAGATATAGAAAAAATTAACTCGAAACCTTATAAAGGCATTTTTTACACTTATTTTTCAGTTATTCTAAGTACAAATGTGTACAATTATTAATGAGCAATAAATGGAAAAAGAAACAGTTTAGTGGTTTAGCATTTTAAACATAGCAGTATATAATGCGAAAGTTACATATCTCTAGGTACACTATACTGTCCGCTAATTAGTGAATACCTTATACCTTATATATATACCTCGTACGTAATTCTAATTTATATATATATATTATTATATATATATATTATATATATATATATAAAAATTTGTGCTCTCTATGAAAGTACACGCCAAAAGTACTGATATAGAACGCGTGGTAGAGAATAAATATTCTTTCAAACTTGTTTCACATAACAGGGGTTTACTTTCAAATTGCATTTGGTGATTTTTGAATCAAAATAGCTTTTTAATTTTATGGTTTATTGATATACTTTTTAAAGATATGTAAAGTCGGTTAATAGCTAAACTTACGATTATTTGAAAACCTATATTTCTCTAGACTCTCTCCAGTCTCGGTGTTTTAAGACGAATTATTTTGTGTCAATAGAGACTTCATCCCGAAAATGAAATACAAAAAGTGATGTTTTCGTATCATTACTGAGTTAAATTTTAGTGATCTGAAAAAAAAAATTGCATCTGAAATTTTGTCTGGCTTTTCTATGTGGTTTCATATGTGCGACTTCCAAATTAATTTCCACATCATGTACAATTACAAATCTAAACACACGTCATATCTTCATGTTAAAACATTTTTTCAATATTACTTTTCCAGTTTCATTAAAATACAAAGTTTTGAATAAAAAATATAATTAATTGAAACTGGCAAATTGTATAACCTCCTCATTTTTAAATTCAGTTAAAGACTCTTAACAGTTATCTGCAACTTTTATTTAAACATTTTAATATTATACTACAACAAAGCTATCCAAACACTTACATGGACTGTATTTCACGCATATAGGCTGGAAGAAATAGATGAAAGGGAAGTTGTAATTCAAGAAGGCGATACAATACTGGGCTTTACTTAGAGTTCTAGCCTAAAGTAATGAATTTTTTTGCAAACCCTCTTGTATCATTTCAGAATTGTAACTTTTAAACAAACACGTAAAACATTGTAACAAGAAACAGTAAATTTGGAATCAAGAAAAACACGATTTTTTACTTATAACTTATTTGGAAAATAAGTCGACAAGGAAAAGCGCAAACACATTTTTTGACCACTTATTTTTTAAATGCATACCAGATTTAACAACAATTATATGAAAGAGAAAATTTATAATTTCCCTTAATCGTTAACTATGTCACTTACAGACCGCTAACATTGTTTCGCTGAATAAATCTGCATAAGACCAGACTTTTCTATTCCTGATATATTTAATATATTAATAGTTTAAAATATAATATTTATTCCTGACAATACATAATGTATTTTATGTTAAGTTATTTTTACTTTGCACACCATATTAAATAAATAGTTCATCAAGCGTAGTTGATATTGTTAAAACATTGGATTTACCGTCAGCTTTACAAAATAAATGGGGGGAAAGAAGAATGACGTGTATTAGTACCTTACTTCTTGGAGGGACAGTAAAGATTTCAGATTTAGGGTTGGCCATATGTTTCATTATAACCAACTGGTATAATCGTTACTTCATAAGAAGTCTCTGCTTTCAGAAGGGAATTGTTGTATATATCACTGTATTTTTCATTCAGGTCCTGAAAAATATTACAAAACATATTTTATTTTGTGATAAATACCATTTCTACATAACAAATCTGACTCCCTAAACTCATTGGTACATTTCTTGTATTGAACTCTTACTATTAGGATGTAGTAAAACAATTTCCATTTGACAAGGACATATATTGGCTATCATTGAGATAACAGTCAAAAACAACAAGCGAATGGGGTACTCCATTCATTCATTAACCAAAGGGGCAACCTAAAACCTAAGCATGTCAGTCAAAAACAAGGGGATTTTACGCTCCCTATCGAGTAAAAACAGAGGTTCAGTACATACCAGTCTGTTTAAGAAGCTTAACGAAGTCCTGTAACTTACGAAAGAGCTTCCTTGCGAGATATTATACACTACCTTTGACCAGTATTCCAAAGTGTTCTCCAGATTAGTTCAGTCTAAATTTACTCTTGTTTCTTGCCCGGAAACGTAAGACTTTTATTTAGGAATACGACATTTGGAACGTTGTGTCTCATTAATACTGGAACAATGTCTCTTATATCTGCACTGGTAGCAGTTACCCGCTCCTTTGCACCCAATTTAATAGACGTTGCAAGTGTGTGGCCACTGGCCACTGTTGGTACGCATGAATTATATTTCCAACAACAATGTTTAGTCCGCCTTGTTGCTACGATCAAGAAAATACGTTAAACAGTTTTTAATTATACCCATTCTTATTTACTTTGGTATATATATATATATAAAAAACCATCAACCCTTTTCTATAATTTTGGTTTATATGATATATACAAGGTTTTTATTCAAATGAATGGATATGATGCTCTTTCCGCAGCTTTTTTAGTCCGTCTGTAACTTTCTTTCACCAAATTTAATGGGTTTGAAAATATTATTTTGTGTTTAGAACGTTTATAACCGTTTTTAGGACAAATTAAATAGCAAATATTAATGACACAAGTTTTTAACCTGTTTGAATATAAAATATGTAAGGTAAACAATACTATCTTAAAGCATTTTCAGGACACACAAACGTGTTATTCGTTATTAAGTAATGGTTTTGGTGACATTTGAACCAAAAAACTGATTATGAATTGCTAGAATATACAGTTCATATGTAATTTAATAACTACTTATATGATTTACTTACGGACACAAACTGGTTAATTACTAGTATTAAAAATACAATAAACATACTCAGTATTCAAAAGTCAATCTAAACTGATCCAGAGCATCCTAAAATATGGCATCCAATTAGTTATGATTAACAAAATTTTGCTGAACCCCTTCGTAGGGTCTTCCACATAGCTTGCAACATCCCCCAAATTCCGGAGGGTCTGCTGTTGAATAATGTCCCGTCAATGTGCATTGAGATTAAATTTTATATTTCCACTAGCAGTTACCCGCTTCGTCGCACGCAACTTTCATACGTTTTACACGTGTATGAACACTTACGTGGTATGAGTAAATTAAATTTCCGACGCCAATGTTGAGTTTTCCTTCTTCCCAAGATCAAGAAAATATGTTAAAAGTGTATATTTATGGTCATCGTAATTTACTTAGATCTTATTATTATTTATTCTACACCTGATTTTGCCTCTTTCCCAATAGAGAACATATATACATACACAGCTCTGAGAAGCCTATATTTGTCAAAAGACAACTAAGATACTAGGTTTCTTAACAGTATTTACATGTATAGTAAAAGTTATACTACATTGTCTCTTATATATGCACTGCTACCAGTTACCGTCTGATTTGCATGCAGTTTAATAGGCGTTGCAAGTATATGACCGCTGCCGGTTCAATGTGAATTACCTTGTATTTCTGACGCTCATTTTGAAATGGTCTTGTTGTTATGGCCAAGAAAATACGTCAAAAGGTTTATAACTATGGCCATTGTAATTTGTTTCGTTCTTATTATTGATTGATTGATTGATTGATTGAATTGATTGATTGAAAATATACTTCAGTATAAATTCTGACATGTGCATGCTTATAATTGTGTGTCATATATTCAAAAGACTGACTATAAGAATTATTATTCCATATATAAAAAAGACATAGACGGAAATTAGACCTAATATACAATTAACATCGCACTGACCATGCAAAACACATTATCTGTTAACCTTTGGACAGTAAAGATGGCTGTAAAAATGGTAAAAAGTTAAAAGAATTAAAAAATTTACATTCTGAAACTTATATCTCAATGGCATGAAAATATTTATTAATTAATATTATTTATAAATTAATTATTGTTTTCTACAGTAACTTGTTGTTCTTAAAATAATAAATAACTAATAGTAAGATGAGATAAACTGTTTTATAAAACATTATTTTGATATTTTTCTTTTAGCCCGTGTACACATACACATACATACTCAAGTGCATACACACATACATACTCACACGCGCACACACACACACACACACACACACACACACACACACACACACACACACACACACTCACACACACACACACACACACACACACACACACATATATATATACTCACATGCATACACACACATACTTCTACCCTATACGTATTTATAATTTAATTATAGGTTGGTATAGTACAATCAATATTTAATTTTGAATGCTGAGTGTCCTAGTAGTAATTATATTAATATTAAACGTCGCTGCAAAAATATTTTCATTTTTCACTTTGTTAAGTCTTATTTAAAAATACACATGCACATGCCAATAAATTCTACAAACTATAATGTCAAACAAAAATTGTAATATAAATGCTGCAAACAAAAATTAACATACAGTAATAAAAAAAGTCTTACTTGCCATGTCCTTATCTGTATTTATGGAGTATCTATAACCTACGCTCAAACTCCCTGGCAAATTACTTGCGTTGTACGTTGGGAACTGGCCGCTAACTTACCGGGGAACGTACGAAGGCTTCCCACTTCGTCGATGCTTTTTTTTCTCATCTCCTCCTGGCCTGGTGACTCCCTACCGTCATGTCTCACCCAACACCTTCCCGGGTCTCTCGACCAAGCGAAACGCCAGCTAGTCCATCTTTTACCAAGGACTTAGCTCTCCCCAGTATTATTTTTATTACCCCCTGGGGTGGTGTGAGAATGGATCCAGAACTATATACCCGGCGCAGGCGGTAGAAGACGCTAGCCAGAGTCCGTAGTTTTAATTCTTTTTTAATCTTGGCCGCAGAAATCCCATTCAGCCTTTGTTGTAGGGCGGGACACGAACTGGACCGGACGAATAGAGGGGTGGAAGGACTTTTCCTCCGAGGTGCCGGCAAAACGATGGGCAATGGATATAGACTGTCTTGTCGTAAGTTAGATCAAGCGCGGTGGCCACCCGATTTGACGATTTCGTAAACATCATCTTTCTCACTTTTTGTGATCTTGGACACCCATAAACTTTCAACGTTATGGTTTCGCGAGTACTGCTGTATATCTGCCATTTGTAACTCCACGTCAGAAACTACACCCGCCGAGACAGGGATTCATTTTTTAGTTACGGAGTTTCAACACATTCTCGCTTGTAAGTTCAACACATTTTCCGCCTCTAAAGAAGAAAGTTCTCTTTATGGAATTCGGGTCCAAACCAGATGCCTGTAAACCAGTTTAGGACGCTGTTCAATCGCGCTATAACCGTCTCTATTTGCAGCTTGGCTTACAGGCAATTTCTTTTTGTATTGCCAAAAGAATGGTCAGAAAATATTTGGATCGATCCGAGTCCCGAACTTATGAACTTGCCACTGAGGATGAATCCTGCGAAACAATCGTGTCACACTTCCGAACGAGGCCAGATTTCGGGCCGACATAGATGTCATAACTTTAGCCAAAGTCCGAATGGGAAGCGACAACACGTTACATGAAAACTGAGACCGACACCTCCCACACATCTTTGCTGCATCTTTAGCAATGGATTATGTCTCGGCTGACAATTTACCGCATTTCCATGATAAAAATGTAATATAATTGTAAGTTACTTAACTGTACAGTAAAAAAAAAAACTAAAAAAATAACGGAAAGCCTGATTTTTTTAAAATGGATAATTAGTAATCCACAAAATTAACTTTAGTCCAAACTAAAAATAAACTTCATCAATACTAACGAAAATTCCCACACGACGAAAAAAAATAAAGTTTATGACAAAACAGTTTTAAGGATAATTTACTTTAAGGAAAAAGGTAAACCGCACCAGGATGAAGTACCGCACAGGACCAAGACGGGCAGGCCGACCAGATTGCACATATCCACGAGCGGACTTATCTGTTACGACCGTCCTCATGGACTTGACTGATAAGAACTGATAAGAACTATTTTAGTTACATTACTTTGATTTATGTCTATGTTTCCCGATGAAACAAATATATATAATATCCACAGAATCAGAGAAGCCTACTTCTGTCAAAAGAGAGGGTAAGATGCGTTTTTATAATCAGTATTGAAAAATTTATAGTAAAAGTTAGATAGTCACTTTGTCTTTTTATATCTAATACTCAATATTTGGAATTAAATAAGATGTACAGTTTAAAAGGTACATTAACAATGAGTTTACTAACGCTTTTCGTTTCTTTTTTCAAAACTGAACAATTATTATTAAATATCCTAGAATACATTTAGAACACTTGATACATATTTTAGTTTAAAAAAGGCCAGTTTCAAGAGAAAACCTTCAATCTAGCATAGTTTCTTGTCGACTGCTTTTTAATGAGGAATCATATTGCTATCCATCTTATGTGTTGTTTTAACGGACATATTTCTAATGTAGATGAGGTATTGATTGAGTGACTTAGGCTAATCACTGAAGTCTAAATCAGCGTCAACAAAAATAATGTCTTTATTCTTTACTAATTATTTTGAATTTTTTCATTTTAAGTAAAACAAAACTGATAAATTAATATACAATGTTTATTGACGAGAGCGCTGCGAACAGTTGAATATACACTTCAACATGCTCTTTCTTAATTTTCACCTAATCTAGAGACAAAAGATTGTATCTTCCCTTACCATATATATGGATTCGAGCCATGGTTTCGATTTAACAAATTCCAAGCAGTTACTAAAATTCAAGTGGACCATATGAAGCTAAGATAAACAGTTTTCAAAGCGCCTGTCACACACATTATAAACTATAAACTGCAATTAACGATACTGTATCGTACCATCAATAGGGCAAACAATTAGTTGAAGGTGCCATGTTTATAGATGTAATTATTTGCCATTTAAAATAAATTTGCTGGTGATGATACTCTAAAGCGTTCCTTGTGTGTTTTTGACCGGGCATGTATAACTAAAGTTTATGTACGTGTAGGGGGGGGCATGTTTACTTTTTTATAACTTTCCACTGTGGTTACGCCAGGGACAACCCGAGTCCTACAAAAAAAAATTTAAAATCGTCGCCATAATTCAACTTATTGGAATGTGAAACAGTTAAAAAATAAAAGGTGATGAAGCGATTTTTCATTATTTATTAATCGTTACTTTAATTATTTGTTTTGTTTTATAAAATTAACTTTATTTTTTTGCCCAGCGCCTTTTCATAATCAGAAACTGTCACAAAACAACAAAATGCGATTTGTATATATTTTGTTTACCAATTACTCAAAAACTTTATCCTAAAATAATTACTAATAATGTTATAAATGCAAAAAGGTGCCTTTGATTGTTTCTTTTGTTTTCACACGTAAAATATTCAACTGATTGCAATATAATTTTACATAGACATTACGACCTCTGGGATGAATATAGGCCTATTCTTATTTCGAAAATGTCCACCTTTGTTCCAAAGGTGTTAAATATTAATTGAAAGAGCTGATGAAATCAACTTTTCTGTGTGAACATTGTTTATTACTTTAAATTTTTTTACACCTATAGTGACTAAATTTTATAAGGAATGACAAATATTTTTATACGGTTTTTTATTCCAGCGATTATGTAATTTCTCATTTATCTCAATATGTTTTACGTTTATGAAGAAACATACGCGTAGTGCCGTTGTTAATGTACCTTCAACTGTTAATTTCTACCAAATATTTGGTATCCAGATCTAAAAAACAATGTTACTACCTGAAATTTTAATAAAAACGTTTACTGATATAAAACCCTATCTTAGATCACGTTTAACAGAATTAGGCTTCTCTTATCTGTGACACACACGCAAACACAAACCAAACACACACGGACACGCACGCACGCGCGCACTTGTGTGTGTGTGTGTTTCTATATGTATATGTATTGATCAAGAAACAAGGCAAATTCAAGTATGTAACAAAACATAAAAGAACAAAGTAATTCAGAATAGGCATAAATATAAAACTTTTTGAAGTATTTTCTTGATCGCAGCAACAAGTCTAATTCAACATTGGTGTTAAAATAATTCATGCGAACCAGCAGTGGCCACACACGTGCAACTTCTATTACATTGGGTGCAAAGGAGCGGGTACCTGCTAGTGGCCATGTAAAGTTTCAGTACAATCCATTGAATAGTTTACGCGTGAAAAAAAAACGAAAAACAAATAAAGGGCATTTTTCGAATTTGAAATAGTATTAGGGCTACCACATTTATTACTTTCATATTTTGCGACTACCTTCATTAAACTCCAATTTCGTTAAGTTTAGGTCAATATTTTTTGTAAATTCAAGGTAATAGTTTAGGTCGAGTTCTCTAGGACCAGAAACGATACTATTACTACCCAAAACTTGTGGGTTTTTTTATTTAAATAAAATTGTTTGTTAATTATTCTACAGAAAAGTATAGACAACATTGAGCATTTTTTGAACTTATGAGGGGTGGGGCTTATTTAATCATCCTATACAGTTGACTGATTGTTAAGCTTAACTCTAAGATACGATGTGGAACGATTTTATCTTCTCCGCATGGACGTCTACTCAATGTTAACTAAAATTTGCTTGGAAAGTCTGTCGAACAAAATTATAGTTAACATTAAATAGTTCATGAGTGTCTTTTCTGGAGTCGTCTATTGGATTTAGAATCTGGGTGTCTTAAGGGTCCAATAGAACTAGATGATATAAGGGTTCTCAGAAGTTAATGTGGAATTTTATCTTAACCTCGTAAGCCAGTGTCCCCAAATATATAAAACTAAATAGATATTGATGCTTGAATAATGTAATATAACAATTAAAATATTTTAAATCTATTTTTTATACTTTTAAATAGAATCTTTATTCCAGACCAAACATATAAACTACATAAGTGGCGCATATGTTAGTTTCCCCATAAAATTGGGATATTTTGTTTTCGGAAAGGTTTGGTAACAATCTTAAGTTGGCAGCAACACGGAGTTGAGTTCATTGTTGTCTGTTCCAGTGGCTAGTGTAAAGTGACGCTCTTTGCATCAGTTATTTGTGTGTGTGTGTGTGTGTGTGTGTGTGTGTGTGTGTGTGTGTGTGAGTGTTTTTTTTATGTTTACAACCCCAACAACGAGTTTACGTCCTTCAGTTTTGGTCGAAGCATAATACAAATACCGCTGTAATAATTGAAGAATTTAGTGGGAAATATCCAGTGTCGCGATACTTACTCGACAGTGTATGCGGAAGTAAAATAAGAAATTTTAAAACACAAGAAGCGTTTTAAATGCTTTGAAGTGAATGCTGACGAAGTTTGGTCGTCCAAGACCAATTTGCAACGAAGAAAACCTTGCAGACAGATGCTCAAGCTTTTGTAGCTAGTTCCGTTAAATCAACTAGTAAGACATCTGTTAAACTAAAATTATCAAGAAGAAAGCGTGCTAAGAATGTTAAAGTACTTTAAGTTTAAGCCATACCGTCTATCTTTACTCCAAGCGCTACACGAGGATGATTCCTATAGGCGATTGGAATTCTGTGAGACAATAATTATCCGCTCAGAGGCTGATCCAAATTTCTTGCGATCTCAATTTTGTGGTGTGATGAGGCATGTTTCACACTAAAATGGACGCGTTAATCGGCATAACTGCGTGTACTGGTCGGATGTAAATCCTCATAACGTAATCCAAGCAGAACTCAATGTGCCTGGTGTTATGGTATGGAAAAGTATTTCGAGTACTGGTACTGCGCTGATTGGTCCTTATTTCCTTCAAGGAAATATTACCGCAGAAAGTTATTTTCGGTTGTTACAAGAAGTAGTAGTTCTCGAACTAAGAAACAATACTGTTTTCAATATGCATTAGCTCATCTGGCAACACGATGGTGCCCCAGCACATTTTCGGTATCCAAGTTCGAAATTTTTTAAATAACACATTTAATGAATAGATTGTGTTGCCGTGGTACAATCGATTGGCCTGCACGCTCGGCCAGACCTGAGCCCATGTGATTTTTCACTGTGGGAGTATTATAAGAAGACTGTGTATGCTTGAAAACCGCAAAATCTTGAAGAACTCAGAAACCTAATTAATTAGGCATGCATTTAAACTTGTTGATAACGATAAACTTTATTGCTAAAACTTGTGATTCAGTTCACAGTCGTTGTATGTTTTCTTTTGTTTATATTCGGGCTTCGTCCTAAACAGTTTTTTATATTGCATTGTAGCAAACTATAACATTTGTAAATTAGTGAATACAATCTCTTATGATAAAAATAATTAAAACACCTCACCCTTCCATGTTTGTAGGTTATGATGAAGAGTTGTTGAACCATTTAATTTAACCAAGAATTGACTGAGCGGTCCACCTGTGTTGCAGGGAGGGAAGCCACCACAGTTTTGTGGAGTTCTGTGTCACTGTTACACTCATGTTGCGGACTGGATCGGACACTAGGACAATATATGTGTTAATAATGTTACTATATAAAAACGTTGTATTTGGTGAGAAACAAGGAACTAGAAGGAAAAATGAAATGTTCATAAAATGAAAACGCAAACATAAAGGTTTTTAAGAACAAAATAAGAATTGTGTGTCTTGTTCATTCTCACTTAAATTTAAATTTAAAATTAAATTTGTTACTATTCGTCTATTTTTTACAAGCTACAATACTTTGTTCTTATAATTGTTTTTTTCTAGAATTTTGCAACTGAACGTCACTGAAAAGCAATATAATATCAAGTATCAAGATGGCGGCTATTTAAAATTTTAGATGTATAAATTACGTTATCAGTTTTATATGTGAACAAAATGTAGCTAACATAAAATAAATCTTGATTAGTTTCTTAGAAAAGAAACTTGAGTGAAACAAAGTTGTTGGTAATAACACAGGTGTTAGACAATATTATACCCCCGAAAAATTATTGCTAAATTTAAATATAGCAGCCACTTATTTTTGATATACATTATTTGGTGTAGAATCCTACAGATATGCCTTTTAAATATCTCAGAGAACTCAAGAAGAATATTTGTTTCTGTCATCTTTATTTTCATCTTTCTTAATAAAAAAAAAATTCATTTCATTTTAAATATACCTTTCGTTGTGAGTGAACACTATAATTTTACGAAATATAGCACACACACATTTGGCTTAGACATAATTTGATACGCCACAGGTGCACCACAACATCTTTAAAATTTTCACCTACAAATTTAAATTAAACAAAATAATTAATAATGGTACTACATAAATGCATTTTTCTTGCTAATAAATAATAGTGCTTGTAACCTTAAGGCCGAGACTAAAGGTATGAAAACGGAAACAACATACATTAGCCCATTTATTCGTTGAATAGTGATAGAATGGAACTTCGTGTTATAGATGTACACTCGCCTTCGGCTCGCTGGGGGGCTACGCCCCCAGGCCCCCATTTGGGTGTTGGCTAAATTCGGGGATAAAGCGTAGTTCGGTGATTGGTTAAATTCAGACGTGATGTTTCCAAATTTTATGTATCCGTTCTCGAGAATCTTACGGGTCGTTAAGCTTCGCTAACGCTCAGCCAAAAGATGTGTGGTGTACAATATTAATCAATTGATGTGGTAGAAGAGTTAAGTTATGTGTTTGCGAAATTTAGAGACAAGAAGAATTTGGTTTTAACCAAAGTCAGAGGACGTATGTATAACCATAGTTTAATTTTCCGGATTTACCCAAACTTTTGACTTTGAGGGCGTTTTGCGGCTTAACCGTTAGAGAATACGACAAAAAGTGACTGAACCTTTCTTGGTCGGAAATTTAATTTTGTCTTTTGATTGTGCCCTCAGATTTGATCTACGACCTATGGTTTAGTCGGTACAACGCTTGGAATAAATGTCTGCACTGGTGGGGGAAAGAGCGATTTGGTGATTGGTAAAATTCGGACATGAGGTCATGCCAGGAAATTCCCTGGGGGGGTTTAATGTTACGGGAGGGTTAACATTTCAGGAGGTTTAATGTACTCAGGAGCTTATCTGGTCATACCAGGAAATCCCGGGGGGGGGGGTTAATGTTACCGGGGGTTAAGACACCAGGGGGTTTAATTTACTCAGGAGGTTATCTGGTCATACTGGGAAATTCCAGAGGGGGGGTTTATTGTTACTGGGTGTTAACACACACGTGGTTCTCTTTTAGAGGTTGTTGTGTGTGTTAAAATAAATACATTCTCTATGTCACTATCTACTATTGGCGTTTAGCTAACGCTCAGCCAATTCCCTGGGGGGGTTGTAATCACTCGGTAACGTAGTAATAATTGTTAAATCCGGAACCAGAATGAATTGAACAAATCATAGTAGCAAAAAATCTAAAAACAACCAAAATGTGCATTTTGTAAAAAAACACGATAAATATTTTACCATTGAAAGCGATTTACAGGCTTACTAAAGGATATAAGACAAAAGGCTACTGGACCTTTTTTATAGATCTCATAGTTCTCTAGTTTACTGAATGATAAAGATTTAAACTCCAATCAACGGATCGGCTGATACCGACTCCAGAAACAAGATTTATACGTATCAATCACAAAATAATTGCATTTAAACGCGTTTTGCGGTCGAACCATTGTAGATAGGTCAAAAAGTCACTGGACCTCTTTTGTAGATCACTTTCATTTGCTAAATCAAACCTTTGTTTTGTTTTGACTTCCGACCAATGGTTTTGCCGCTATCGACACCAAAAACAAAATGTTCACGTGAAAATTACATAAATTTTGCAC
Source organism: Homalodisca vitripennis (assembly GCF_021130785.1). Classification (NCBI taxonomy): domain Eukaryota; kingdom Metazoa; phylum Arthropoda; class Insecta; order Hemiptera; family Cicadellidae; genus Homalodisca; species Homalodisca vitripennis. The sequence goes on along the minus strand of NW_025785853.1, from coordinate 4,208 downwards.
ATAATCACGTATTGCGGTCATACCGATGGAGATAGGGCAAAAAGTCACTGGACCTTTTCTGTAGATCACGTAATTTGCTAATTTGATGGGTCAATCAGATTTGAGCTAACAACCTACCGTTGGGCCGCTATCGGGCTCGAAACTTTATTTTAAGCGAAAAAATCTCTGGAATGTCAAATGTTCGAGCGTTTTGTCGCTTAACCATGTAAGATAGAGCAAAAAGTCACTGGAACCTTTTTTGTAGTTCACTTCATTCCTGATTATGAATTTTTTCATCAGATCCGAGCTAGCTCGAAGGGTTCGCCCGCTATCGGGCTTACAAAAAATGCCTGCAGGGGTGAAAAATGCGCGAATTTTCTCGAATTTTTTTGAGGGGTTTTAGAAGTAAAAAAGTCCGGTTTTCAGACTTTTCCTCCGGGTCATATTGCGAAAGGTACCTGCATGCCAAATTTCAAGTTTCTAGCACTTCTAGAACTATGTTAGAATTTGTATATATCTGTCAGTCAGTGAGTGAGTGAGTGAGTCGTTTCACATGCGGCTGTATATATTATAGGAAAATGTCCAATATTTTCACTTAATCGCGTTTTGCGGTCAAACTAAGGGAAATATAGTAAAAAGTCACTGGACCTTTTTTGTAGGTCATCTTATTTTCCTAAATAAAACGTTAGTCTTATTTTGACCTCCGACCAATGGTTTCGCCGCTATCGACCCCAAAAACAAAAGTTTCGCGTAAAAGTTACAACAAAATTGTACATAATCACGTTTTTCGGCCAAACCAATCGAGATAGGGCAAAAGATTACTGGACCTTTTCTGTAGAATCGCGCAATTTGCTAATTTGATGGGTCAATCAGATTTGAGCTACGACCAACGGTTCGGCCGCTATCGGGCTTGAAACATTATTTTTATCGAAAAAATCTCTGGAATTTCAAATGTTCAGAGCGTTTTGTCGCTTAACCATGGAAGATAGAGCAAAAAGTCACTGGACCTTTTTTGTAGTTCATTTCATTCCTGATTATGAATTTTTCGTCAGATCCGAGCTAGCTCTAACGGTTCGCCCGCTAGCGGGCCTTACAAGAAATGCCTGCAGGGGTGAAGAATGCGCGATTTTTTGGGAATTTTTTTAAGGGGTTGAAAATGAAAAATTCTCACTTTTCGGGATTTTCCTGGTGGTTACACGTGGAAAGCTATCTGTGTACCAAATTTCAAGTCTCTAACTCATCTGGAAGTAGGTTAGAATTAGTATACGTGAGTGAGTGAGGTGAGTCAGTCAGTCAGTCAGTTACACATGCGGTTGTATATACTGGGTGTATATTATTGTCTGGAAACACCCAAATATATCCTTTAATAATTTAACTATAAATTTGAAACCTCTTACAATCGTGGTAGAGATTGGGCATCTACTTTTTGGAACAATGTTTTGTTATGTCACACCAACGGGGGACGTCCTGCCGAGGGTATCGTGAATATTCTTAATGGAAGCCTATACCTTGTGATACATAATTTTAAAGGTAATAGCATACTGAATTGAATGCCACAAACCGCATCTCAAAGGAATTATTCCTATCAGAAAATAGAGCATTTTTAGTATTGAAAATTTACTGATGTTCAACAATGTAATTTTAACATGGTTCTTGCCACAAAATGTGTTACACTAATTTTTTAGCATTTTTTAAATGTTCAAGTTAAAAATAAAATAAACAATTTATTTTTAAGCTGGTTTCATTAGTACAAATTTACCAGTTTTTATTACAATGAATAAAACTTATGAGTCACTTTCTCTGATTACTTATGAATCTGTACTTGGTGTTTTCCAGTCAGCAGGAAGGTTTCAAGGGACAAAGTTCACTAGCCTATGAGAAAACATTATTGTGTTATTAATCATCTGGTCTACAGGTTTCAGTTTGTTGAGCATGGAGCTTTCACTAGACAGGTCTAAGCTTGGAATTACAAATGGACAAAGGTCATATCATTCCTGTCGAGTTAACCAGTGTCTCTGAAGCATTGCTGTCAACAAGTTATCTAATTACAGTAGTTCAGTTTTTATTTGGCATTTTAATGGAAATTGTCTGAAAGAGAACGAATTACTCTGTTGATGATGCGAGGATATGGCGATCGTCAAAGATCTTATCGGGAAGTTTGTAATTTGTTTAATGACACTTTCCCCAGAAAGGAATCCCATAAGTGTTTCAACAATATGAAAAACTATTGAGCGTTTTGAAATGAGAGGGAGGTGTACGTAATCGGCCAAAGTTGGGTAGGATACAATCTGCAAAACAGATGGAAGAAAACATTGGCACTAGATGTTTTGCAAAACATTTATTGAAGACCCACATACATCGCTCAGAAAAGCTGCCACAGCAACATGATATGCAACCACATAATGTCTGTGAGTAAGATATTGAAAATTAATAAATACCAAACCATTTTAAAGTTCATTTAGTCCAACAGTTAAGTGAGGATGATTACGACAGAAGAGTTTGAGACATTTGTGAACTTGTGATCGCGCAACATGTGATGACAATAGAGATTTTACTGACCAACATACAATTTGTTCTGATGAGGCAACTTTTTTCCTAAATGGCAATGTTAACAGCCACAATTGCCGTTACTTGGGGCTAGTGAAAACCCACTATTGAGGATTACAGAGTCCCAATCAACCAGCAAACCACATACGAAAAACTGAACGTATGGTGTGGAATTTAAGGTAACATAAATGTTGAACCCCTTTATTCCATCAATGGAAAATTTAAAAGCCGAACTTTACTACAATATGCTCCGAAATGAAATAATCCCAGCTACACTCCAAATTGCATCAGGCGAATACGTTTGATAATGATATGGTTTACAGCAGGAAGGTGCTCCACCCCATTATGGGAGACAGGTAAGAGAGTATTTGGACACATAAAGGTTTCCTCATAAATGGATTATGGCCGCAGAGGAGAAATCGAATGGGCCTCCAAGATCCTCCGAAGTTGTCACCAATCCGATTACTATCCTATGGGGTCATTTAAAATCCAATGTATATTAGAAGAAAGCCTCACATAATATTGGAAGACCTAAGAAACAGTGATTATAGAGGAGATTGCTTTGATAACTGAAGAAAATGTTAAGCAACTCTGTCGAATCATTTTATACACAAGATTGGCTCACATTGTCAAAAAACCGTAGAAGGAAAACACAGTTAGACACAATGGCTTTGACACAAAATGCAGGTAAAACGTTGTGTTGTAAGACTTTTTCTAAACAGCATACATTATTTTTTATTTGTAATAAGGAAATCTATAAACATAAAGTATTCTCCATAATTGTACTGTAATAAAAGACTGGCAAATTTGTGCTAATAGAACCAGCTTAAAATGGAAATTTTTGTTGTTACACTTTAATGAAACATTTAAAAAAAATGCTAAAAAACTAGTGTAACACAATTTTTTGTGGCAAGAACCATGTTAAAATTACATTGTAGAACATCAGTAAATTTTTCAATAACTAAAAATGCATCTATTTTCCTGATAGAATAATTCCCTTGAGAAGCGGTTTGTGTCATTTCATTCAGTAAGCAATTACCTTTAAAATTATGTATCACAAGGTATAGGCTTCCATTAAGAATATTCACGATACCCTCGGCAGGGACGTCCCCCGATGGTGTGACATAACAAACACACATTGTTCCAAAAAGTAGATGCCCAATCTCTACCACGATTGTAAGAGGTTTCAAATTTATATTTAAATTATTAAAGGATATATTTGGGTGTTTCCAGACATAATATACACCCTGTATATAGATTTATGTGAGGAAAAACGGTTTGTTAAACATAAATAGTTGAACAACTTGAAATAGTTTTATCGTTCATTCCGAGAGCGAATAGTCAACTCACCTGCAGTAAGAGTTTCAGAGGTAACAGGCGCACTGGGAGGTCCGGAGCCACCGTTCTTAGTCGCGGCCGCTACAGTCGCCTGGAACTGCATGTCGGCTGGCAGTTCTGTGATCACCGCAGTCGTCGTAGTTCCGTTCACCACCACCTGTAGAGGCTGGAGGGTAGGCAGCTGGCAGCCTGGTGCTACCTTGTACCTCAATGTGCGGTTCTGTAGTACAACAGTGTAGTTGTTGAGTATTCCACACATCAGGTCTGGAGGATCCCATTGGACTCGCACTTCAGAGCTCGAGATGGCAGTCACTGTCACATTTTTCGGTTGGCTAGGAACTGAA
>NW_025785852.1:0-20991 GCF_021130785.1 Homalodisca vitripennis | reverse complement strand
TAAATCCCAAAAAACTCAAATTTTTATTTAAAGTTCCGGGATGTAAACCCATCATTGGATAGCTTTTGATAATTTTTAACTCAAGTAATGCATATTAATTTGAGGTACTTATTTTTCAGTGTTCGTGCAAAAATTTCAGCGCCGTTAAAATATATTTTTATTTAAAAAATACGTATAATTTGCTTGAGTACGGCACAAACATTCAAAATATCACGTGTATAATATTTTTACAATTAGTTAACATCTCTGAATAAGCACACATGTGACCTACAAGAACTACGGGCTCGCCTGTCTTTGTATTCTCAGTATTTATTGTTTGAAAATGTAAACATGGGTATATATGATTCAATACAGTGTTTGATCTTTTCAATTTCTGTTAGTAACTATCGCTTCAAAACTTTTAGTTATACGAGTGTGATCATGGTGTAAGGAGACACCTTACACAATGGAGTGTGATAATTATCAACAAACTAGCAAGAACAGTAACAATTTTTGGGAGTTCAAAATGTACCTTCTTTATTTCTGCGTTTAGAAACATAAAGCAAATAAATATTTTCAATTGAAATGTCTAATTGAGAAATAGATGCAGATTCCTTACAGGTGGTGCAACAAATTCAACAATGATCTCGTTGTAAATCTCGTAAATTTTATATTGTGGATGTAATTTTTGTAAGCCATAATATAAGCCATACCTCAGTATTCAAGTTAGAATGACTGACTACAGCTCCAAATATTACGTATGTACAGCTGATCGTAAAGAAGCTCTTCAACTTCTTTGAAATGAATGCAGTTTTTATAAAGTTATTACAAGTAAATCTTGGGACGGGATTGTTTTTGAAAAAAGGTTACAGTTCTTTCTTTTTTGTATTTATATCGATGTCAAAATTATACGCTTTTATAAAAGATATTTTTTTAATACAATATTTGCGTTAAACAATGTATTTAGTTTTAATTTTAATTTTAATTAACAAAATCCATTTAGGACTGAGAAAGAAAGAAAACAACAGCGCACCTACTGGTTTTAAAACACAAACTAAATTCAGTAGTGCAGGTGGGCAGGAACTGAACTAGCAATACTGCTGCATGGTGGCCATTAATAGAAGTAAAATATTTTATTTAAACAATTATTGTAAGACCATGAAACAATGTATATAATTTTTAAATACAGAATTTTGTTAAATGATGTATAAAATGTTGTATATTTCATTTTAAACAGCAATATTTATTTATTCCCGAAAAAGAGTGAACAACAACAGCGCATCTACTGGTTTCAATCTAAACTAACTCAGAAAGTAACCTGGTGGCGAGGAACTGAACTAGCTACACTGTTGCCAGGTGGAACTATTGGTAGAAGTTAGCCATGTATTTAAACGTTATAAGGACTAGTACGCATGCTTTAACAACAATTGAAAAGAAACAAATTTTGAATACTTTATATGCACATTTTCATAATTTTAATAATTGAATAGAATCTTATAACTACGTTTAATTAATAAGACACATAATGACCCAGTGTAATTACGTAGATTGTAGGACTTGTAAGGTCCACGCCTAAATGTGACGAGGGTAGCTAACGTCACGTTTCTACAGGGTAGGTAGGTGAGTCCACTTTTATACCTGTGGACTATTGATCCTAAATCCGACATTTACATTGTTCACTCTTTACTCTAATGATGATTTCTAATGAGCTCGTATAGCGTATGTTATCGAATAGTAGTAAATGCGTAAATTAGTTTATGTTAATTGAAATCAAAATTTAAGTTTATTAAATTATGAAATAGAATAGTAATTAATTCTGATTACTTTAATTAAACTTCAAACGTCAGTATATTACTCTTTGAGTAATAAAGTTTTATATAGTATTAATGAATAACTCTGTATAATTACTTAATAATTTTTTGCTATAATGTTCATGTTCCCTACGTAAGAAACTGATATTAATATAATTTTATTTTCGCTATTTGCCAAATGTACCAAATTGTTCTTTTACAGCATACAATTTTTAAATGGAGTAAAAAGTAAGATTCCAAGCTCTGGTTAATCGGTAGTATAATCTACGCAAGTCAATAAGTTTTTCACGTCAACTGTTATCCGGTACAAGTTTCATTGTTTTATAAGAAGAAAACTTTCTGAAATAAAACTGACTTTTAATAATGTCTAAAATATCTCATGTTTATTTTAACGAATTACTTAAAGGGAAGAATTTTTATAGAAGACGAGAATATTTCATGATATTAATTTAATTTGAATAAAAAATAAAATTATTAAAGAAATACAAAATTTCGGACATTGGCTGATTGTTTACACCAACAAATGGTTACACCTATTTACAAAGACATGGTAAACCGACAGATAAATATATATATATATATATTTCTTGTTGAAGTAAATTATATAGCGAAATGTAAGAGGTATGAAGGAGAATTTAGTAATTTATCAAAATTTGTCAGATTAGAGTTTTTTAGCTAACTAGTTTCTTATTTTGAAGTGAATCATCTAACTTATAGTGTATATATTGTATTTAAATGATATATATATATATATATATATATATATATATATATATATATATATATATATATATACACATCCACAATTCCATCGTTCGAAGAGTATAATCATTTACAATATTTACTAAAATATCTAATAATTTACTGGTAATTAAATTTTAAAAGAATAAAAAAGCTTGTCCTGGATCCATTATTGTTAGATGATTTATCTTTCTTTTTCAAGCATAGAGCAGCCCCAGTTTCATTCATTATTTTCAGAAAAAAAGTGTAGTGGCGTTGACAGGTCCCTTAACTCTTATTGGAGACTCATTACCTGTGAAAACATATTAACAGCAGCAGGAAGTATCAGTTCTCTGATATTGTAAGAGGTTTGACCGCTTTGGTCAGTTTTTAATGGTAAATTATGTACAGCATGAAGAGTATGTTGGTTACTATTACTCATCATACTGATATTTCTTATTTGATTTCTTCAGAGTCTGAAATAATTTTAAATATAACTTTCCGGTTTATCATTGAGGCCTTGATATTTGGTTTCCAGATAACGTAAAATTTTTACGGTTTCATTTGATTCAGCGAACAGTACTCTGCATTTTTATTTTTATCTGTCTCTTCACTCGCGGAAGCACTTCTTTTAAAGAATGTATCCATTACAACATTGAACCAACTACAAACATCAAAATAGCCACGTAAAGAGAGTGAATCTTACAGGTTGTATCGGGCAGGCAGAAGACCAAATCACCGGTACCCTTGGTTATCCGACACATAACGCCAGCTATAGTGATAAGGGTTGATTCAATGTGAATGTTGAATTTAGCTCCAGTTCACCTTTCTCTTAGTGCAGCGTCTGTAACAGATCTGACTATTGAATGTCTTGCTCGTCTAAAGAGATCAAATAACGTCGGTGACGAAGAAACTTAAAATTATCTCTTTATGTCGTTTTCTAGACTATTAAATATAGTGTAATCGAGATAAGATTAACGAGTTACTCTCATTATGTTACAAGTGAAACTTTTCTAATTATGTTTGCGAGGGGAGTACTGTAAAATTAAAACTTTATCATTTAAAATATACGATTTCGAGGCCAGTTTATTTATTTAATGGTGGTTGATCACCTCGCCACTGACCCCTGGATCATAGGTTTCAACGAGGTTCTCTAAGAACCATTCGTAAAGATATTCTAGACTACAATGTCAATATGAGCCGTATCTCAGCATTCAGGTAAGAAATACTGACTACAGTTTTCAAAAAGTATAGAATTACTCTTGAAGATCGCAACTAAACCTTGAGAGAATAACCTTTGAGGCTGTCCAATTTCATTTAAACCATACAACTAGTAAATTCTAGAGATGGGAATGCTTTTAAATAGGTTTGCAGAATTTTTTTCTATTTATATTGAATCAGAATTCAAATAGTACCTTATTTATATCTTACATATAAAAATACAATGCAGTTAAAAAAAGTAATACTTGTGTTTATTTTAATTTTAAACATCAATAAGTGTTTAGTGCCTGAGGAAGAGATAGCACCAACAGCGCACCTACTGGTCTCAGTCCAAACTAACTCAGCGAACATTTTGGTGGACAGGAACTGAACTAGACAATGCTGCTCGCCTGGTGGCTATAAAGACTTTGGATTTTTAGATATTAATATTCCACAGTATTAATATGTAAATTATCAATGAGACATCCAAGACGATATAAAATATTTTTTGATTAGTAAGCTTCTAGTAAATATTCAGTTACCTGGATCGTCTAAAATTAAAAAATCACAGTTCTAAATAAAAAAAATGGATGTATTTTAAACTGGTAAATTAATATGTTCAACGTTTCAGAATATTTCATTACTCTATTTTCCTCAAAAGAATTGACAAACCATTTAGTAAATTTAAATTTTCCTTTGGCAAGAAATAAAAATATTAATCAAATATACCAAACTAAAAATCAGAGATCTCTTCTACAATAAAATAATAAAGTTTTAAAATAAAAATCTAATACCACTTGGAAATAAACTAAAATAAAAATGTTCTCTTCTAACTACACTTACAAGTCAAAAAATTAAAATTTAAACTTCTCTTTACACTAGTTGAACCTTAACTTTCAAGTTTCTGCCAATTCAGATTACAACTCTCTCAAACAATTATTAATGTTTCAATTAATTTCCAATTATTAATTCACAATAAAACAGTTTCCGGTTAAATAATTAATAAAGTACTAAATTTCCAACTTTCAATTAAAGTTATTAACAAAGTTCAATTTTCACCTTTCTTGCAAGATTGAACCAACTGTAACTTGTATGATTCTATTATTGCTCTATTGTTCACATCGAGAATTAATTATGCAGATTGCTCTGTAGTTTCTATAAATTTAATTTTTTTCCTATAAAAATGACAACAAAATTTATTTTAATATCAGATCAGGAAGACTATTTCAATAAAACGTACAACAAATTTGGTGCTTACCTCAAAATACCTCGCGGAAAAAAGTTAAGAAACACGGCGCACTGTAATCAACTTAATTCACGAAAATGACCAAAAGAAGGGCGAAAATTATGAGCGGGCGCTTAAATACTTCCCTTTCCAATCAACTTTGCAGGACATCCGCGGTGTTCTCTCATTGGTCCAGCTGTAATCAAACAAGGAGAACAATAGTCGCAACAAAGACAAGTTCTAATCAATTTAAGGCAGTCAACCTGCCTTTCTAAACAATTTAAAACTACCAGTACTAACTTGCCAAAGGATTACATGTTCATTTTTTACCCTGACTTTTCACAATCTAATGTAAAATTAAATCCCAATATTTCGATCCCAAAATTTTAATTTAATTTAAGTTTTGATTTAAAAAAATAAATCATTGTAGCTTTAAAAACGCTACAGTGGCCACTCTCAGAAGTTTATTCGATAATTAAAAATAATAATTAGGCTACACTACACTATAACTAATTCATTCTCAACTGTTAAAGTTTCAATAGAAAACAATATTATAGAAACCGTTATATTTTTTCATATTTTGTGCCATAGAAACTCTCTCGCTTTGCAGTGGCGTAGTCCACCACAAAATGTTTTCGGATGATTTAAATATCCAACATGTTTTAAAAAGGGCTATTTCTCAAAAGAACGCTTGTACCCAGAAGCACAATTTTACTTTAGTAGCAATTTCTTACTAGAATATTTTTTTACATTTTCTTTTACAAAATTGTGTATTAAGTTATTAAATTTCATAACGTAGTAAAAATTACAAAGTATAATTGTAATACAGGACATTTTTAAGCAGTAAAAAGGGCAAAAAAATGTTACTGCTGTATCAGGAAGGTAGAAATGTTTAGCAGTTAACATTATCAATCTTATGAAAAAAAATTAGATAATACCGAATATTAGATTAACGTGTAACTATTAATAAAAGACAACTTGTAATCTATATTACATTAACATTTAACATATTATTACATATTTGATTATATTTCATAGTATTTTTGTAATAAATGTCAGATTTCAAACCGATAAAGGCGAAATTAATATCCACTGTATTAGAAAAGTATGATGTATAGCAGTTAGCTTGATCAAATTTATAGTATTTTAAAATTTGTATTATGTTATGTAACTTATTACATCTCTATGCTTGAATAATTTCTTTTACAAAAACTGTGCAATAAGTTATTACATTTTATGATTAACTTAAATTACGAAGTATAATCATAATAAAGTGCATTTTAAGCAATTAAAGGGCGAAAAATGTCTCTGCTGTATCAGGGAGGCAGAATGTTTTAGGCAGGCTACATTATCAAACCTATGAAAAATTACATAATACTGTGTTATAGAATAACATGTAACTATTAATAAAAGAAAGCTTGTAATTTGTATTCCATTAAAATTTAAAAATTATGTAAGTTGTAAGGCGAAATTAATATCCATTGTATTAGGAAAGTATGATGTATAACAGTTAACTTAATGGAAAAGAAATGTTTCATACTTCCACAATAAATTTATTTAAAAAAGCGCTTTCGCCGGTTAAGGCATCATCAGTTTGATATTTTTTACAGAAAAACGTATGTGTAAAATAGAAAAAAACATATGATAAAATAGAATAACATTTTAAACTACCTAACTGTAAAGATAAAAAAACTATTAAATTATAAAAGAATTATGTAGAAAAATATGGTTTGCAATTCATAATTTTGGAATGGATTACTTTTTTCAATAATGGTATAAAAAATATCACTGAAATTTAAGGAAGGTTGGGAAATACAATTGTCTTTTAAAACTGTCATACATGCACTTTCAATTTTATTTCTTTAAGTCTAGGAAGATTCTTTAAACACTACACAAGAAGATTCAAAATTTATATGATGATTTTCCTTTACAGCATGTTCAACTAATTTAGATTTTTTCAAATGTTTTCTTTTTTATAATTATAAATATGTTCTTTTACCCTAAATTCCACAGGTCTTGATGTTTGGCCCGAGATACGTCCTTGTTGCAACCACAGTCAATTTTATATATCACATTCTTGGTTTCTTGTTGTTTGTTTTTTTTCGGTTTTAATTTTGTTAAGTAGCTTCTTATATTATTTTGTGACTTAAAAAACAGTGCGGGATGTTAAATTTATAATTTATTATACGTTTTTTTTCTGATTCGTATGTCTTTTCCATTAAAACCTACTCACTTCCACCAAGAACACAAAGCAGGAAAACAGTTAGTTAACGTGATCAAATTTAAGTATCTTTTAATTATATTTTGTTTTTATTAATAATTATATCTCAATGCTTGAATAATTTCTTTTACAAAATTGTGCAATAAGTTATTAAATTTTATGATTAACCTAAATTACAAAGTAAGTATAATCGTAATAAAGTGCATTTTTAAGCAGTTAAAGCGTAACGGTAAAATACTGTATTCTGCTGTATCAGGGATAGGCAGAATGTTTAAAAGGGCTACATTATCACAACCTATGAAAAAACTACCATAGAAACGTGTTATATGATTAACATGTATCTATTAATAAACAAAAGGTCTGTGTACCGTTAATTAGTTAAATTATATTTTCATAAAATAATTGTAAATTTCACAACCTTAGTCCAGACCCCAGGTATAAATTTTAATATTCTAATTATTAGAGATGTACTAGCCTCTGAAAAGTTGGTTTTATAATAAATAACATACATTATAAATCAAACTTTTAACACTTTTTAAACTTTCTTATTTTTCTTACAACCCGATGTATCATTTCGGAATTCATTTGACTTCAACATCACTGTCAGTGTACAAAAATGAGACGTTAAGTTAATTAATAATGAAAATATACTGAATAGTGGGAAATCAGTAAATTACAAGTTTACCTGCAGACAAACAAAATTCAATCACAGAGTGGTTAGTCCATCAAAACAATAGAAAAAATCAGAAAAGTCCTCCTAACCTTAACATAGGAGAACAAAAATACAAAACAAAATCATGATTGGCAAAGCATAAAAATACAATAAACAAACAAAATTGAAAATGATGAATCTTGGTTTCCTATGGTTAAAGCTTGGACATTATAAGGTAACTCAAATTGTAATTTATAATTAAAACAAAACTGATTAATACAGATAGAAAATAGGACACATTGTAATACTTATTCTAACTAACAATATTACAAAATCTAAAATAATGATCCTAACAGAATCTTTTCAAAAAATGATATCAAGAAATGCTAATAAAACAACAATTAATATATTTTTTCCGAATACACACAACAAACATGAGAATTACAAAAAATTGATGAAGCCTTCTGCACCAATCCTCAAAGGTTTGCCAAAAATTCACAAAGCAAAAAACTAATCACCAAAAATGACCGATTGATGCCCAAACGTACTAAACAAAGGAAATATACACGCTAAAGTAAAGTTGTAACATATCGGTAAAGTTATACGGTACCCGTTGAAGATCTTTTATTATGCCTCTCTGATTTGGAGATAGATTAAACGTTTGTGGCGTCGTCCTTATGGCCCCGAAACACACCGTTGTCTATAAGCAAATAATTTTGTATCATTTAAAATGGCTAATTCCGTCGCGAATTTGTTTTATGGCGAGTCTTCACGTAGCTCACGTAGCTGATGTATTTCCAGTGTTGTTTGAGGTAGATGGCTGACTTTGCCAGCCCCAACATTAATAAAGTAAAGACATCGGTCTTCCACCCACCCATGCGCCCCTAGGACAATAAATCCATAGAACATGTGGATATTTTAGCGAGCCAACCTATGCAAGATTATACATTGTGTTTATGTTCTTATTGTTTTTTTTTTTAATTCTCAACATGGCAGCCCCACGTGGCATTACATTACTTTGTCCTATTATCCATATAAAAGTGGGTTGCTTGTAAGTTTTCATAATTATAAGCTGAATACTTATTAGTAAACTTTGCAATTCCGAGTATTGTTATTACTTAACGACCTCATAAGTCCAACCACCCCCATTGTGTTAACGCTTTAAAACGGTACAAGCTTGCAATTTGTATTTCTATTAAAACTTTAAAATTATTACCCTTATTACACATCGCATTATGATATTATGTAATGTAATAAATTTTAGAAGTCTAAGCAGCCCTGATGAAGTGGGTAAATAACAACCGTATTGATAATTACAGGAATTGTTTAACAATGTATACCTATTATAAGATGTATTAAAAGGTAGCTAATGATTTGAGAGAAATATTTTTGAGATTTATAAAAGAACAATTAGTTTAGTTCAAAAATTAATGCTTGACACAATGTTCTATGTGGTTTGTACAACAGTTAATTACTACTGATTCAGTATTTTTGGTAATAAATGGTTCAGACATTGTTTTACTAAAAAGGGACTTATATAAAAAAATGAAAGAAGATTATCAAACCTCCATATCACCCATGATAGGTTATAGAAAATATGTTTATAGCCCAGGTTTAAAACTTTGATATTCAAACTTGATGGGTATTGAGTTAATTTTTATTTTGTTCTTCGTATTAAAATCCCTGCCTCTTAAATATTACTCTATGTTATATTAAGTAATTTTGTCGTATTATGTATTTTAATTAAATTTATAATGATGTACCTCCTAAATTACAAAGTTAATTAGTATAATCGTAATAAAGGGAATTATTAGAGCGGATAAGGGGCAAAAAAGCCACTGCTGTATCAGGGAGGCAAAATGTTTCGCAGTTAATATTATCAATTTTATGAAAACGTAGGTAATGCAGTATATTAGAATAACATGTAACTATTAATAAAAGACAGCTTGTAAATTATATTACATAAAAATATACAAAATTATTACATATTCACACATATTAAATAGTATTTTGGAAATAAATGTCACAATTATCTGGCCGATGAAGTGCGAAATTTAATATCCACTGTATAAGGAATGTAGAGTGTTTTAGCAGTTAACATTATCAATCTTATAAAAATTAGGTAATACCGTAAATTAGAATAAAATGTAACTAATCTTTAAAAGACAGCTTGTAATTTATATTACATAAAAATATACATTTTGTTACACATTTGAACATATTACATAGTATAGTTTCTAAAAAATGTTAGAAAAAAGCCGATAAAGTGCAAAATAAATATTCAATGTATCAGGAAGGTAGAATGTTTAGCAGTTAACATTATCCATGTTATAGAAACTTAAATTATTACATAGTATAACATTTAGATAGTATTTTTGTAATAAATGTCAGAATTCAAGCCGATAAAGAGCGAATTGAATATCCATTTTATCAGAAGGGTAGAATGTTTTAGCAGTTAGCATGACCAATTTATAGAATTATTAAATTTTTATGTTGGTTTATAACTGATTAGGACTATATATCTATGTTTAACTATTTTCTTTTACAAAAATTGAGTATTAAGTTATTAAGTTTCATAATGTTGCCTAAATTACAAATTATAATCGTAATAAAAAGCATGCTTCAGCAGATAAATGGGCGAACAAAAATGTTTTCTGCTGTATCAGGGAGGTAGAATGTTTAGCAGTTAACATTATCAAAATTATGAAAAATTACATAATAATATGTTATAGGATAACATGTAACTATAAATAAAAAAGCTTGTAATTTGTATTGCATTAAAATTTAAAAATCATTACTTTATTAAAAATATTAGATGTTATATATGTAAAAAATGTCAGATTTTAAGCTGTTAAAATTGCATAACAAATATCCACTGTAGTAGGAAGGTAGAATGCAGTTAACATTATGAATCTTATGTAAAATAGGTAATACTATACATTTTAGAATAACATATAACTATCATTACAAGAAAGCTTGTTATTTGTATTACATTAAAATTTAATAAATTAATACATTTTTAAAATATATTAAACAGTATTTTTTGTAATGAATGTCACAATTCAAGCCGATTAAAGAGAGAAATAAATATCCAGTGTATTAGGAAGGTATATATGTTTAGCAGTTAAAATATTATCAATCTTATGAAAAATTAGGTAATATTGTATATATTAGACTCGCCTTCAGCTCGCTGGGGGCTACGCCCCCAGGCCCCCAAAGTAAGTGCCTTAAATTCAAGGATAACCGAATAAATTTACGCTTGCAAATTCGGGGATCAGCGGTTAGTTCCGAGAATTAGAATTAGAATCTGTTTATTTTGAATTTTATCATTGGATTTCAGCTATGACTTCTCGTTTAGGCCAGGACATACCATTGAAGAAGAGTCTGCACTGGTTAGCTATTGTGAAGATGTTTAGTGTAAATATAATAAAACACCGACCCTAAGTCAGTATTAATAAAATTGCTTAGGGAGTATAATTTTCTCAGGAGTGTATCTAGTCATGGCCAGGAAATTCTCTAGGGGAGGGTTTAATGTTACCGGGGGTTAAGTCATCAGGGGATTTGATTTACTCAGAAGAGTAATCTGGTCATACCTGGTAATTCCAGGGGGTTTAATGTTAAGACACTTGGGCCGCTTTTGGAGGGTGTTTGTTCTGTAAACATTCAGGAGTTAATCTAGTCATGCCAGGAAATTCCCAGGGGTGATAATGTTACCGGGGGTTAAGACATCAGGGGGTTTAATTTCCTCAGGAGGTTATCTGGTCAAACAAGAAAATTCAACGGGGGTGGTTAGTGTTACCGGGGGTTAAGACAACAGAGGGTTTAATTTACTCAGAAGGTTTTTCTGGTCAGGACAACAAGTAAAATTTCAGGGGGGGGGAATTAATGTTACCGGGGGTGTAAGACATCAGGGGGGTTTTAATTCCTTACCAGGTGGTTCTATCTGGTCAAGACAAGAAAATTCCAGGGGGGTGTTAGTGTTACCGGGGGTTAAGACAACAGAGGTGTTTAATTTTTACTCAGGAGTGGTTTCTGTGTCAGAGAACAGAAATATTCCAGGGGGGTTTAATGTTACCCGGGGGTTAAGACATCAGGGGTATTTAGTTTATCCTAAAGGTTTATCTGGTCCATACCAGAAATTTCCCGGGGGGGATTAATGTTATCTGAAGGTTTAATGACACATGGGCCTATTGTAGAAGATTGTTTAGTTGTCTGTGAACATAGTAAAAAATTCACTTTATCCCTATCTACTATAGTGACGGTTTTATGCCTAACGTTCAGCCAATTTGTGTAATGTGAGGTATAATTCCACACCTCGTTTAACTTGTGATTAGCGGTATTCAGGAGGGAAAGGTTTTATGTCCGAGCATTAGATTAGGGATCTTGGAGTTTAAAAGAATACCTATTTTTTATCGAATTATCCCAGATTTAACCAAAGTTTTGAATTTAAGGGCATTTTGGCGGCTAAAACCCGTTGTAGATGATACAAAAAAAAGTGACTGGACCTTTCTTGTCAAAAATTTAATTTTTGTCTATTCGATTATGCCATCAGATTTAAGGCTATCGAGCCTATATTTTAGACAGTGACAGAAGCTTAGTGACAAAAGTGCTGGCACCTGGGCAGTTTAAAAATATCACGTAAAAACTTTGAAGAAATCAATACTTAAAACACCAGCGTTATGCGGCCAAACCGTTATGAGGATAGGGCAAAATTGTTACTGGCACATTTTTGTAGATCACCTCATTTTCTAACTCCAACGCTTTGTCTTATTTCGATCTTCAGAAACCAATGGTTTCGCCGCTATCGAGCCCGAAAACAAAAGTTTTCACGTAAAAATTACAAAAAAATTTTCCACATAATCTCACGTTTTTTCGGCCGTAAACCACTGGAGGTAGAGCCAAAAAGTCACTGGACCATTTTCTGTAGATCGCGGCAATTTCTGCTAGTTTGATGGGTCAATTACAGATTTGAGCTACGACCTACCGTTCGAAACCACTAATCAGGCTCGAAACTTTATTTTAAGCAAAAAAATCTCGCTGGAAATTTCAAACATTTCCCAGCGTTTTTGGAACGCTTAACTCACACCAGATAGGAACAAAAAAGTTTACTCGGACCTTTTTTTGTTAGAGCACTTCATTCCCCCACTCAAAAACGATTGTTCATCCAGATTCCGAGCTAACAACCTACGGTTTAGACGCTACAGAGCCCTCAAACAAAAATCTACAAGCGACAATCGTCAAAATTTGACAAAATTTTCGAATTTGGAGAGCATGTTTCGGGGTGGAACCCGTAGAGATTCGGGGGAAGTTATAATGTGCCCATTCTGTAGATCAAAAGATTTGCTAAAACCCCTTAAATAATTATATTTGCATGGGGGGAGCTTACTACCAAACGGTTATTAGAGCGTCGTCTAGGGGTCCGGGGCTCGATAAAGCAAAAAACTACAAACATACAACGACCCAGTTTTTTAACCAGTTTCATCAACCGGTTTTTAATTTTTTTGAGGGGTTTAAAATTAAAAATTCCCGGTTTTTTCAGAACTTTTCCTGTTTGGTTATTAACGGCGAAAGGTACCTGCGTGCCAAATTTTCAAAGTTTCCAAGCACTTCTAGACAACTAATGTTAGAATTTGTATCTAATCCATCAGTCAGTGACGTGAGTTACACATGTGCGGCCTGTATAAAGTATTTAGATAAACCGTTTAGAGATACAAAAAAACAAAAACTGGACCTTTTTTTGTCCGAAATAATTTAATTTGTCTTTCGATTTATGCCCATCAGAATTTAAGCTACGACCTATAATTTGACAGTACAGAGCTTAGGACCAAAAGGCTAGCACTGGGCAGTTTACAAAATATCACGTAAAAACTTAAGAAATCAATACTTTAAAAACGCGTTATGCTGCCAAACCGTTGAGGATTAGGGTCCAAAATGTTTACTGGCCACATTTTTGGTAGATTCAAAAAAAAAAAAAACACCTCATTTAGTTCCTATTTCTAACTCCAAACGCTTGTCTTATTTCGATCTTCAGGACCCAATGGTTTCGCCCGCTATCGAGTCCACGAGAAAACAAAAGTTTCACAGTAAAGAATTTACAAAAAAAATTTTCACATAATCACGTTTTTCGCCGAACCACTGTAGAAGAGCAAAAATTCACTGGACCTTTTCTGTAGATCTGGCGACACATTTGCTAGTATGATGGGTCAATCAGATTTGAGACTCACGACCTACCTTTCGACCACTATCAGGCTCGAAACTTTATGTTTAAGCAAAAAAAATACTCTGGAATTTCAAACAATCCCGCGTTTTGACGCTTTAACCCACACGATATAGGGACGAAAATTTACTGGACCTTTTTTTGTAGACCACTTCATTCCCCACTAACGCTTGTTCATGATCAGATTCCGATCCTACAACCTAACGGTTTTAGACGCTACAAGAGCCCTCAACAACAAAAAATCTACAAGCTGACAATCGTCAAAATTTGACAAAATTTTTTCGAATTTGAAGCATGTTTCGGGTTGGACCGGTAGAGATGACGGGAAGTATAATGTTGCCCATTCTGGTAGATCAACGATTTGCTAAACCCCATAAAAATTAGATTGAGCTATACCAACGGTTTAGTCGCTAGACGGCTTGAAAAGCAAAAAACTACACCCAGTTTTTAACCAGTTTCAAACGGTTTTTTAATTTTTTTGAGGGGTTTAAAAATAAAAATTCACGGTTTTCAGACTTCCTGTTGGTATACGGCGAAAGGTACCTGCAGTGGCCAAATTTCAAGTTTCCAGCACTTCTAGGAACTATGTTAGAAATTTGTATCTATCCATCAGTCAGTGAGTGAGTTACACATCGCGGCTGTATAAGTATTTAGATAACCGTTAGAGATACAAAAGAAAAACTGGACCTTTTTTGGTCGAAAATTTAATTTGGCTTTCGATTATGCCATCAGATTTAAGCTAACGACCTATAATTTAAGACAGTACAGGAGCTTAGGACAAGAAGGCCTGCACTGGGCAGTTTAAAAAATATCACGTAAAACTTAAGAAATCAATACTTAAAACGCGTTATGCGGGCAAACCGTTTGAGGACTAGGGCCCAAAAAAGTTACTGGCACATTTTTGATAGATCACCTCATTTTCTAAACTCCAACGCTTGTCTTATTTCGATCTCAGACCCAAATGGTTTTCGCCGCTATCGAGCCCGGAAAAACAAAAGATTTCACGTAAAAATTACAAAAAAAATTTCAACATAATCACGTTTTTTCGGCCGGAACCACTGGAGGTAGAGCAAAAAAGTCATGGACCTTTTCTGTAGATCGTCGCAATTTGCTAGTTTTGATGGGTCAATCAGATTTGAGCTACGACTACCGTTCGACCACTATCCGGCTCGAAACTTTATTTTAAAGCAAAATATATCTCTGGAATTTCAAAACATCCCACGCGTTTTTTGACGCGTAACCACACGAGATAGGACGAAAAAGTTCACTGCGACCTTTTTTGTTGAGCATTCATTCCCACTAAGATTGTTCATCAGATCCGAGCTACAACCTACGGTTTAGACGCTACAGTGCCTCAAACAAAAATCTACAAGCGACAATCGTCAAAAATTGACAAATTTTCGAATTTTGAGAGCATGTTTGGGGGTGGACCGGTAGAGATGCTGGGGGATAGTATAATGTGCCCAATTCTGTTAGATCAAAAAGATTTGCTAAAACCCCTTAAAAAAAATTAGATATGAGCTACTTACCAACTGTTTAGTCGCCTAGGACGGCTTGAAAAGCAAAAAACTACAACCAGTTTTTTTAAACCCAGTTTCAACCGGTTTTTTTTAATTTGTTTTGAGGGGTTTTTAAATATTAAAAATTCCCCGGTTTTTCCAGACTTTACCTGTTGGTTATACGGCGAAAGGTACCTGCGTTCCAAATTTACAAGATTCCAGACACTTCTAGAACTTATTGTTATAATTTTGTATCTATTCCATCAGTCCAGTGTGATGAGTTACACCATGCGGGCTGTATAAGTATTTAGAAATAACCGTTAGAGATACAAAAAAAAAACTGGACCTTTTTTTGTCGAAAAATTTAATTTTGTCCTTTCGATTTAGCCCATCAGATTTAAGCTACGAACCTATAATTTAGGACAGTTACAAGAGCTCTAGATGACAAAAGGCCTGCACTGGGCAGTTTTAAAATATCACGTATAAAAACTTAAAGAAATCAATACTTAAAAAACGCCGTTTATGCGGCCCCAAACCGTTGAGGATAGGGCCAAAAATGTTACTGGCACATTTTTGTAGATCACCTCAGTTATCTAAACTCCAAACGCTTGTCTTATTTATCGATCTCAGACCAATGCGTTTCGCCGCTATATCGAGCCCGAAAAACAAAAGTTTCACATAAAAATTACAAAAAAAAATTTTCACATAATCAACGTTTTTTTTTCGGCCCGGAACCCCTGGAGGTTAGAGCAAAAAAGTCACTGGACCTTTTCTGTAGATCGCGCAATTAGCAAGTTATGATGGGTCAATCAGATTTGAGCAAACGACCTAACCGTTCGACCACTATCCGAGGCTCGGAAACTTATATTTTAAGCAAAAAAAAATCTCTTGGGGAATATCAAAATCAAACCCGCGTTTTGACGCTTAACCACACGAGATAGGACGAAAAGTTAATGGACCTTTTTTGTAGAGCACCTTCATTCCCCACTAACGATTGTTTCAATCAGATCCGAGCTACAAACCTACGGTTTAGAGGGACGCTACAGAGCCTCAAACAAAAATCTACAAGCGACAATCGTCAAAATTTAACAAAATTTGTTCCGAATTTGAGAGCCATGTTTTCGGGTGGACCGGTAGAGAATGCGGGGAAGTATAATGTGACCATTCTGTAGATCAAAAGATTTGCTAAAAAACCCCTATAAAAATTAGATTATTTGAGCTACAACCAACGGTTTAGGTCGCTAAAACGGCTTGAAAGCAAAAAACCTACAACCAGTTTTAAACCAGTTCAACCGTTTTATATTTTTTAATTTTTATGAGGGGTTTAAAATTAAAATCTCCCGTTTTCAGACTTTTCCCCTGTTTGGTTATACGCAAAGGTACCTGCGGTGCCAAATTTCAAGTTTCCAGCACTTCTAGAACTAATGTTAGAATTTGTATCTATCCATCAGTCATGAGTGAGTTACACATGCGGCTGTATACAGTATTCTAGATAACGTTTAGAGATACATAAAAAAAAACTGACCTTTTTTTGTCCGAAAATTTTTAATTTGATTTTGGTCTTTCGATAAGCCAACAGATTAAGCTACGACCTATAATTTTTAGACAGTACAGAGAATAGGACAAAAGGCTTTGCAATGCACTGGGCAGTTTAAAAATATACACGTAAAACATAAAAATCAATACTTAAAAAAACGCGTTATGGCGGCCAAACCGTTGAGGATAGGGCAAAATGTTACTTGGCACATTTTTTGTGTAGATCACCTCATTTTCTAACTCCAACTCTTGTCTTATTTTCGATCTCAACCAATGGTTTCGTTTCGCCGCTATCGAGCCCGAAAACAAAAGTATCATCACTTAAAAATTACAAAAAAAAATTTCACATATACACGTTTTTCTTTTTCGGCCGAACCACTGAGGTAGAGCAAAAAGTCACTGGACAATTTCAGTAGAATCGCGCAAATTGCAGTTTGTATGGGTCAATCAGCATATGGAGCTACGACCCTAACCGTTCGAACCACTATCATGCTCTGAAACTTATTTAAGCAAAAAAAATCTCTGGAATTTCAAACATATCCCCGCTTTTGGGAACGCTTTAACCACACGAGAAAAGTACGAAAAGTTACTGGACCTTTTTGTTAAGCTGTTGACACTTCACTTCATTCTTCCCCACTAACTATTGTTCATCCAGATCACGAGCTACAACCTACGGTTTAGACGCCTACAGAGCCTCAACCAAAAATCTACAAGCGACAATCGTCAAATTTGACAAAATTTTCCGAATTTGAGAGCATGTTTCGGGTGGACCGGTAGAGATTATGGCGGGGAAGTATAATGTGCCCATTCTGTAGATCACAAAGATTTGCAAAAACCCCCTTAAGAAATTAAGATTTGAGCTACTACCAAGACCAACGGTTTAAGTACGCTTAACGGGCTCGAAAGTCAAAAAACTACAAAACCATTTTTTAACCAGTTTTCAACCGTTTTTTTTTAATTTTTTTCGAGGGGATTACAAAATTAAAAATTCCCGGTTTTCAGACTTTTCCTGTTGGTTATTACGGCGAAAGGTACCTGCGTCGCCAAATTTCAAGTTTCCCAGCACTTCTAGAACTAATGTTAGAATTTGTAACTATCCTTCAGTCAGTGATGAGTTGCAACATTCGGCTGAAGTAAGTAATTTAGATTAACCACGTATTCTAATATTAAAATACAACCTTGTAATTTATATTACTTTAAAATATTATAAATTATTATTACATATTAGAAGATATTACAATAGTATATTTGTACAATAAATGTTCGGATTACAAACCGATAAAAGTGCGAAATAAATAACCACTGAATTAGGAAGGTAGAATGTTTAGTAATTAACAATTATTAGTGTCTTATGCAAAATTTAGGCAATACAGTATATTATATATAACATCGAAACTATTAATAAAAAAAATAGCTATTAATATATATTTACGTTTATATATTATAAATTATTACGATAGTAGTTAACAATTAAATAGTATTTTTGTGTTTATAAATAAATGTAATTTAAGCTGTTAAAGTGCATAATAAATATCCACTGTATTATTGAAGGTAAAAAGTTTAAGCAGTTAACCATTATGAAGTCTTATGAAAAAATAGGTAAATACCGTATATTCGAATAGACATGTAATTATTATTTACAAAGAAAGCTCGATTGTAATATATAAAACATAAAAATATAAAAAATAATTACATATTTAGAACATATTACATTGTATTTTTGTAATAAATGAACGGATTTAAAAAACAGATAAAGTGCGAAATAAATATCCACTGTATTAGTGAAGGTAGAATGTTTTATTAGTTAACATTATCAATCTTAAGAACAATATTATAGGTAATAACCGTAATATTTAGAACACCATGGTAACTAATATTACAAGAGAGCTTGGGTAATTTGTGTATTTACATAAAAAATTTAATATAATTATTACGTTTTTAATAAAACATATTACAATAGTTTATTTTTTAATAAATAGTCACATTTCAAAAAGCCCATTAAAGTTCGAAAATGAATATCCAATGTATCAAGGAAAGTAGATTGTTTAGAGAGTAATTAGCTTGAACAAATTTATAGTATTTTTTAAAAATTTTATTTGTTGAAAAACCTGATTATAATATCCCTAGTTTTTTTGAATATTATCTTTAAAAAAAATTAAAAAAATTGTTTATTAAGTTATTAAATTTTATAATGTAACGCCTAATTTACAACTTGTAAATCGCAAAATTCATGGCATTTTTAATAAGCATATAAATGGCGTAATATTTTTCGCGTCGGCGTGCTTTGTTTAGAGAAGAGGCAGAAAGTTTAGCAGTTAAAACAACTATCAAATAAATATAAAATATTAGGTAAAGGAGTAAATTAGAATAACAAGTAAAACTGTTTATTTAAAAAATCAGCTTTGTTAATTTGTATTAAATTAAAATTAAAATTAAAATGTAATTACATATTTAAAACAAATTAGGTATTATTTACGGGGGGTACATCATAAACATTTGATTATAGGAAAAACATTTATGATTATGGCTGATAAAGTGCACTAATAAATGTCCACTGTAACAAGGAAAAGTAGAATGTTTAGCAGTTAACAATATCAATTTAATATCAATTATAATAACAAGTAAACGCTATTATAAGACACACAAGAACACAAAAGCTTAAATTTTGTATTAACATTAATATTAAAAAGTTAATTACAACATTTTAAATATTACATTGTAATTTTTGTTATAATTGTCGGATTTTAAAAAACCGATAAAAGGTGCGCAAATAAAAACCACCTGTATTAGGAAGGTAAGAATGATTAGCAGTTAACATTATCAATCTTAATGAAAAATTAGGTAATAATTGACCCGAATATTAGAATAACGACGTTAAAATATTATTACAAGAAAATCTTTGTAATTTTGTATTATACAAATTAAAATTAAAAAATTAATTTAATAATAGAAACATATTTACATAGTATTTTATGTAATAAAAGAAAGAATTCAAAACAAAACCGATAAAGTGCGACCGATAAAGTGCGAAATATAAATATTATATTTCCCAACTGTATTAAAGGGAGAAGTTAGAATGTTTAGGGTAGTGTAAAATTATTCCAGAGTCCTTTAAAAAATATATGTGAATAATGTATAATTAGAATAACAAAAAATGTATATGTAACTATTTAGTTTTACACAAAGAAAGAAAGCTTGGTGTAAATTGTAATAATATTTAAAATTAAAAAAATTATTATAATATTTAAAAACAAATTACAAATATGTATAATAGGTAATAAAATGTTGGTGAAATTTAACAAACAAACCACCACAAAACAAAAAAAACACCCCAACAACAACACCACTAACAAACTCACCAAAAAAAAAAATCAACAAAAAAACCCGATAAATTGGCTAAATAAAATAACTACAGTAAAAAGTACATGTAGAACTTAAACTACGTCTTTAACTCATTAACAACCCCAACATCCACAAAACATCCGCCCACAACTTACCACCGAACCCAGAATTTAGAATAACAAGTACCGTATTAATAACAGAGAAAGCTTGTATGAAAATATATTACTTAAACATATAAACAATATTACATATTAAGAACATAATACATTGTATTTTTGTAATACATGACTGATTTAAAAACAGATCCATTGCGAAATAAATATACACTGTATTAGGAAAGAAGAATGTTTAGCATTTAACATTATCAATCTTTAGAAAATAATAGGTAATACGAATTATTATAATATCCTTATTAATATTAGATATATATTAAACACAAATTAAAATTGTTATACATAATAAGAGTGATCAATATTATCTTTTTTTAAAAGCCAAGACTCAAATTTATTTGGCAAACAACTAAGGATTTGTACAATTTGCAATGCTTTTAGGAATAATATTAAAAAATCTAGGACCCATAAAACAATAA
>NW_025785851.1:0-20319 GCF_021130785.1 Homalodisca vitripennis | reverse complement strand
TTCACCAATGGTTTTTTTTAAAACAAGATTTTAAAATTATTTATGTTTTTGCTTTATGCTTACATTTAAAAACTTGTAGATTCGAACATTCGACTCTTTATTTGAAACACTCTGTACATAGATTTTTATGAAGATATTTTCAATGGACTCCCCCATGGGTGTTTTTGGAGAAGCATTTTTATTTTATGTCAATACACCAAACTGTTTTCCCGCTATACATACTGCACGGGTGGTCTGCCTCGCCCGGTATATGAAGAATACATCAGAAAGTTATCTACTACAGAAGTTCCCAAAACATGGGGTTTATTCCCTATCTGTAGAATACGTATACACTGATATAAAATAGAGCCTTGAAATTTTTCCCCGGAATATGGCATAATAAATGGAATCAATTACTGGTTTCTTAATTATTTTGTGTTTACTGAAAAGATAATACAAGCATAGAATTACACTATCACGAAAAACACAACTACAAAATAAATATATACATGAAAGGCTGTGGTTTATCATAGGTTTATTAGATTGTAGTTATTGTTTACAATATGACATAAGGCCCCTAACATAACGTTTGATTTGACGAATTGTTATATTTGAACAATTTGAATTATGAAAACCGATTGTCATGTCTCTAACAGAGTTGTTCAGACAATTAGTTATCAGAGAAATGATGGTGTTTTTCACCAGCCATCGACTAACCAATGCTGCTCTCACAACGAAAAACTGACGTTTGTGGGGACTTCGACCAGCCGATCGTCAGCACTTGTTGGTTATAACATACGTAATCTATTAACCACTCGGGACTATAGTGAACTGCAATCATTCACAGACAAAACTGAAACGATCATTCAAGGTATTGTTGCGTCTATGGAAGCTCATGCGATAGGTGGGTTGGACTAACCAAGATAAACTACCAATATACTAATGGAAGCAACATGAATCAGGTAAGAGTCACAACACGCTACAATGATCACACACTTCTTCATTCTTCATAGTTTCACGCCATCACGTATATAAAGTACGATGTGTGTGGATTAATCAATTCCTGATTCAAGGGAAAACTGTTGGAACTTATTTCTTGTCTTTAGAGAAAAAATCATTGTTTAAGAGACTTTCTCAGTTAATACAGGGAGATTTACGATTTCGTTAAATTCACCGGGCTTATTCGCTGGTAAGGTAACTTCCCGTTTTACTGTAGACTATGTGGATTTGTATAGATTATAGATAAGTTTCTATGTAGTATTAAAGGCCAACTGGAGTGGAACAACACTCACACTTAGAGAACCAGTCAGCTGCCACACTGTCTCATATGTTTCATGCAGTGGTTCACACTTCTCCTTGTTGGGTGCCTCATACACCATGCAGTGTTCAATCACCCTTTGCCTGAGGATTCTGTAGGAATGGCAGAGTCCACATGACTAAAAAAAAACAGAAAAGCTTGTTTTAAAAATTATTTTTCTATGAATAAGGGAATACATATAACTCATAATGAACGTGTCATAAAAAGATAAATTATCTATTTCATGTTAATAAAACATAAAATTATTTTGGTAAAAATTTGCCACATTTTAAAATTTTTCAAGCTGGTTTGATAGCTAAAAAATTTGGTACATTTCACACTTTTTACAGTTCCATAGATATCTTTCTACAACATTTAATCTTAATAGATTTTTTAAATTATTGTTTTTTATGAGAATTTGTATTTGTTCATTCATACTACTATATATAAACCTTAATAAATGTTTTTATGGTATTGGGAAATTAATTAGTAAACTTTGTATCTGAAACTTAAATTGATATACTATACTTCATTAAAGATTATCCTTCATTCGGCACAGTTAAATATTAATTTATTAATTCCATATGCAAAGATGTTGATCCAAGAAAATCCAATATCATCTAAGATTGCAATATATTCAACCGAAACATTTAATCAAATAGCCTAGCAAAACTACAACAAATAACTATAACATTGTTTATCTTATTTCAATGAAGAGTTTAAAACTAATTTGTTTTACCTTACTTCCCGATATTATGTTTCATTTGAATTTTCAAATTCATAAATATAAAACTAATTAATGTGATTTGACAGTATATGTACAGACTGACTGTGTTTACAGTAAACTATACTGACAAATTCATATTTAAATCAATGCTTCATTCATCAAAATATCCGACGCAACTAAATTCTACTCTACTCTCCATTGAACTTAACAAACAAAAACCTTTAATATCATATACAAATTGTATTTATGGGAAAATTAGTCTAAAAAAATAATATGTTAATTTCAATAATACAAGCTTCAAACAATAAAAGTATCGTCATACTTTCTTATTAACTATTGATTTATATAAAATACTAACAACTGAACGAGTAAACTACATTTAAGATTAAGCATTTTATAATGTATTTGAAATCACATTTCAAATAATAATTATTTGTACAATTATTGACTTATCCTTTCAACATGACCCAGCTGACCCATTGATATTATATGTTTTGTTTATAAAAGATTAACAACTACCACTTTTTAATCCCGATTAAATTCATTTAACTTTTTATCCTAGAAGTTACCTTTTCTCTATTAAAGCATAATAAAAAATTAGGGTAAAACGATGACGCTCGGGCCACAATTGTCGCCTGAAGACAAAGGAATGTAGTCCCGGCCACATGGAAGCAGCCAATTCTCACTCGTTGTTCATCAACCAAAACTCTTTTGAAATATTCTTCTATTTGTGGAGCATGGTTGTAAAAGTTGAATGACCACGTATCTTAATCAATATTCATTAGACCAGGTAACGTATTTTCATAAATCTCAAAATAAAAACACAATAAACCGATTTCATAAGGATTTACACCAGAAAAATTCTTGTTTATCAATAAAAAAAGAAAGAAGAATGTTTTCTTTTCTTTTTTTCAAAGAATTTCTTTCTTCTTTTTTTTTCTTTTCTTTTTGTTTTTTCTTTTTTTTTTTTAATTAATTACGCCTATTTACTATTAACTTAGACTCTCTCCATTCTTGGTCATGTAGTTCTTTAGGAGACATAAAAACACATGATGTACATGAACTGATTTTACTGTTATTACTTTTGGAATAATTTTGATGTTACAGTGGAGAGTGCCCAAATTTTAAACATAATAAAAATCTTGTTTTCTCCACATTGTTGATTACCACAAGTCCACAATAACACATAACCTAGTATTCTTTTACTGGAATACATAGAGGTGAATACTGCTTAAACAGTAAACAATTATTTCCAAGTTTAATTTAGCGTGTTAATTTTAATGTTGTAGATGTTTGAAGTGAGATGTTTATAGCATGTGAGAGAGGTCGTCAGGAATCTGCTCCATCAGAGAATATTCTTTTAGAAAAACAAATAGTTTCTGTACAACAATTTTAAACAATTAAGTCCGTGGTTAAACTTGATGGGAAACATAGAGAAAGTTCAGTTATTAGTGAAACGCGCGGTTTTCATGAATCTTTTCGTCAACTTTGGCGACCAGATCTCTCAGTAACAAGGATCAGACGTCCAACTCTTGTCTTGATCATGAACATTATTGATCTTTCATATTTTTAAAATGAATTGAACCCACTTCCAGACACAACTTCAGTCAGTACACTTCACATCCAGTGGCGCTCCCAGGGGGGGGCTTCTTTTGGGGGCTTAAGCCCCCCCTAAGGACCTGATATATCCGACTAATAAATACTGTATGTGTCTAATCTTTCGTTATGTATCATCATATTATGTTTTATCGTACTTTTATAAACTATAATGAATGGTTAACGTTTAAACCTATTTTATTAAAGTATCACAGATTAAAGGCATAGAAATCATGAGTTGTGAAACAAATATTTAGACGGTAAATGTATTCACATTATAACTGCATGCAGCTGCTGTGTTTAGCTCCCTCCATTCCATCCTGCTCTATGGCGCATGACTACATGACCGTTTGCCATGGCGCGACCAGCTCTAGTTTCCACAACTCTCACCAGACGCGCCCGTGCCCCGCCCCGGCAGTTGAATTTGTCTTTTGTCCAGTTGACAGTCGTAGTTTTATCGAATTGCAGTATAGTGTGTGTTATGGGTTGTCTGGCTGTCTAGTTCAAGCTGTGTTTGTAGGTCTAGGTCTGACAAATTGGTTGGACAGTAGTAGTCTAGTAAGTCTATGGGTGATAAAAGAAAAGCATTGTATACAAAACTTATTTTAAACCGTTTGAAATTGCACAATATATATTTCGGAAAGTAAGGAGCTGCCTTCATGTGGCTGAACAGCACTGAGTTTGTGTTGGAGGATGTCTCGGGGAGCTAACGTCAGAACTCTGCAGTCCGATTGTAAATGTCAAAATAACTTAGACATTGCTTTGTTTAAAAACAAAAAAATTGACAGACTGTGAAAAGTTAAAAGATTGTTGAATGACAGATGGGTCCCTCAATGTAGTTTTAACTTTCCTTACTGAACGTTTCGGGACTCAACAACAGAAAATTTTTGTTTTCTTGGCCTTAATAAATATACTTTGGCGGTGTCTTATTCTGGAATTGAAGAACACTGCAATACTGTGTTCATTGTATGCTTTTTTCCAAAAAAGAAGTAGGCATGAGTAACGCTCAAACATACTGGCCAACTTGTTGGAGGAAGGTTTTTCTAACTGGAAAAAATGCATTAGAAAAATTTGAAAAGCATTGCAGCCTAACAGTTCCACAAGGACTCTTGTTGTAAGCGCAGCTAACTTTATAAGAGTTATGGATAGTGATAAATCAAATCAATCGGACAAATCCCTTGATATAAGGGAAAGACCTTCAAGACCAAAACAACAGTGAAAAGAATCCTTCCGTTAATAGGGACACTATTATTTTGTGTGGAAGGCCAAAATATTTGCTCTTAGGGGCCATAGAGATTATTGGCGAGTTTGATATATAAACGTAGACCTTCGAGAATGACGGGACTCTTTAGAGCACTGCTTAGAGCCAGAATTGAAGCGGGGGGATACAAGATTTAAAAAAAACCACTTTGAATCATGTGGAAAACATGCTAACGTTTGCATAAGTTGGAACTTCCAAAACCAAATAATTTGATGCTTGTAACCAGATAATAACTGAAAAAATAGCAACTAAAGTTAAAGAGGCTAAGTTTTTTAGTATTCTCGCAGATGAAACGTTACGATGTTTCAAAACAATTGAACAGTTTTCGTTCGTGTCTACGATACGTAGATTCTGATGCATTCAAATAATTACCAAAATATGTGAGCAATTTCTCAAAGTTCATGCCACTAACCTCCACATACCGGTAGGGGAGTTGGGCAAAAATCTTTAATAAAAAGGACTTGAAGATAGTACACATTGCCGTCAATAACCTACGTGGCCAGAGGGTGCGCATGGAGCGGCTGCCATGAGTGGGAAAAGTTTAATGGGACCCAAGCCTGTATCCAGAGAAAGCTCACCCCTCAGCAATTATTTGTGCATTGCGCTTCTCATTGCCTTAATCTGGCATTATCAAACGCTTCTGAAGTTGCACCTATCAGAAACTGTTTCGGAATAGTAGAGAGGGTGTTATAATTTTTTTCAACCCTCCTAAAAAGACCAAAGCCGTTTTACAACAGTTGTATTGCATCGGAGGATAAATGTTGAAACCCAACAGGAAAAAAAATGCTACAACTTTGTCCAACAAGATGGGATGCAAAGGCAATGATTGCCAGTCTTTGTCCATGAAGGAGCTTCTTCAAACCAGTTGTAAGTAGCGTTGGCAGGAAATAAATAAACTGGATTGATAGAGACTCTTCTTCTGGAACTCTTTTTTTACTCAGCTCTTTACGTCAAGGCGAGATTCATCATTTCTCTCTTGGCATCAAGACAAGCTCCTTGGTTACACTGTAAACCTAAAGCAAAAAGCTGCAAGGAAGTGATTTGGGAACTATCCGTTCTGCAATCACACACTGCTGAAACTGTACTTGAAAGGCCTAACAATCCTCCTCCACTATAAGAACAAATGCGGATGAAGAGTTCTTCACTCCTTGTTTGAAAGAGGCTACCCATATGGCACAACAACTTTGGATGTAAAAATCTCCATGCCCCGAACAGTTGGCAGACAACAAAATAGAAACAAACACACCAGCAGATACGCCTGGAAGTGTCACTACCGGCGATCTATTTTCATCCTCTTGGATTGAATCTTTGATAAGTTCTTTGGAAATCCCGATTCATGAAACATAAAAGACATATTGAAGGGGTTTGAGTGTTCTGATGCCTACCGCCGATGGATCACGTGGAAAGGAAGAAACCTCAAAACTTAATTATCTGCAGCTGTGTTGTTTTTATAAAAATGAACATAATTGAAAGTGGGTGGGGAACAACGAAAGCCTGCTCAAAGCCTTTGTGAGTTTGAGATGTGGCACCAAACAGCTTTAAGACTCCACACCAACCCACACAAGGAAATGTAATTGATTTGGGTTGAACTTTGTGTTGCAATAAGGGACATTAGACCCATCCTGCATAATCTCGACGAACTATCACTTACATGTCCTATGTTTCCTAACATCCACATATTGTTTATTGAAAATATTGTGCACTATCCCTGTAACTACCGGAGTACAGCAGATAAGGTGCGTGTCTCAAACTATATACGTAGACTCAAGACCTATCTAAGGGAATAACCAATGGGGTGCCTATACAGACTGGAAGGTTTTGGGGAAAAACTGTGGCGGCTTTTGAATATTCACCGTGACAATAGAAGTTGACCAATACAGAGAGGTAGTTTCTGTTCTCAAAAAATCGGACCTAGACGTCTAAGATTTTTTGGTCTTGTAAATATTTTTTAAAAAAAACTTTTTTAATCCTTACATCTCATTTTTTGTAATCATTCAAAAATTACATTTGTAATTTAAATTGGTATATATTTCTATCTTTCCTTGAAAACTTAAAGACTAATTAATGACAGTCCAACTTAAATTTTTCTCAGGAATGACATTTTCATTAATAAAAATCAATATTAAAGCTTTAAACCTTGTAATTTTTAGATTAAGGGTTTTAATTTGAGCTAAAAAGCCTGGTTTAAGTTGTTAAATATGTAGCCTATTAACTTAAATTTTTCCTTCCTAAATAAGATTAACTTTGTCAGTTGATTATGAAACAGGCCCACAGACAAGTTGGTTTGTTAGCCTTACTCAATTATCTAATGATCATTGTAATACAGTGACTGTACCATAATGTTTACATTTATTGTTAGTCTTCGATATGTTATAAGGCCAAACTAATTATTATATTACTGGTCTATTGAAGTGTCATGTAATGGACGAAAACTATAGGCGTTACATTTACTATACTTGGGAAGCCTGAAGAGCCCAAGGCACCCCCACCCAAAACCAAAATTCTGTGGTTGCGCCCCTGGCTTCACATCAGTTCCTGATGAATTTTTTAATTTGGGGGGGTCTAATGAATTTTTTTACCAACAAACGAATCACAGACTGCACTTTCACAACTGGTGAGATTTTTTATTGCAGCACACATTTAAAATTTTAATATTTAAAAAACCGGGCAGTGTGGTGTTGTTCCCATTGGCGATGGCTGGACGCTAACTGCGGTACCGAGCAATAGCACACCTGGTGGAAAGGTTCCTTACATCCAGAATAGCTCTCATATAATACGTGTCTACCTTTTTATTATGTATCTATGTTGTTTTGTACACAATAAACTAGGAAATAGTATAATGCATAATCCTGACCATAATGTGAATGTATCAAATTTTGTTTTAAGTCAAAATTATAACAATTGGTTGTAAATATTAAAAGAGGGCAAGGGTTTATCTAGAAAAGATTACGTGAATAAATCAAAAAAATTCCAAAGATCAACAAAATATCCTACATTTATTCCAGTTTTAGAAAATGTGTGACTTTATATAGTCTGTCTTTATAAATACATTACCTTGTAGCACATAAAATGGAAATTATACGTTAACCTGATAATTCATTACCATAACTTTAGCATATAAAAATAGAACATGAGATTATAACACATCAGCTGTAAATATGTAAAAAATATTCTTCATAAATATGGTTTGTTTTCTTCTTTAGATAGCAACAATTATGATTGTTGCTTCCAACCATTGTATTACTGTTTGAGCGTCTACGTTTACAGCTGCTGATTGAGCAGATATTGGTCTTAGCTGCACGTCTGATAATCTGTACTGAATTTCTACACATCTCTATCTCTATGTCAACTTCTTAACTGCTACTACAACTCATTGATTCACAAAGAGTGATGTTTAATCACAGAAGATTTGTAAAGAGGATGCCATAGTAATGTACATGCTGTGTATAGCCTAAGTAAAAAACTATACTAATTCTTGTGCTAAAGAACAAAATTATGTAAATTCATTTCAATTCACATGGAACTATCCATGTAAATTAAGTCTTACATTTACTAAAATTCTTTCAAACTGGGGTAATTCTTTAATGAAAATTTGCCAAAACTAAAATAAGCTTAACTAATATATGGCACACATACTGATCTCGGTGGAACTGCTGCATCGCCTCCCACTTGCAGACTGGATCATCATCGTAGCACTGGTCCACAGTAGGCACCCTGCGGAACTTCTGGTGATACCAGTGGTACTCCTTCCGGTTCGGCTCTACCACAGTCTCTGACAAAGCAAGGAATTTATAAATAAACTAAGCTTAAAGAATAGAACTAACAATAAAATATTGTTTTAATTAACTGTATTATAGAATATTTGACCACCCAAATGACATTGCTTCTTGGGACTAACCCTCTGAAAGTGAGATCCAGAATAAAGGACCTTAATCCTACTCTGCTGCTGAATACTCGGTCCCCCTTTGGGGGTAAATAGAAGTCCTCATGATATGAAACATTGATTGTTTCAAGACTGGTAGCAGGAAACAATGTCAGTGTACAATTACTCTACCCATATAGCTGTATCCTCGGTGAAGTTAGTAATATATGACTCTCTGGATATAAGAGTAAAACAGATCAGAGTTGTTTATAGATCATTGTCCGTCCACTGTCCATTAATCCTCCTATTCCATAACAGTTTCCACCCAACCCCAGTAAAGCCAGTTTCAAATCTCGTAAGCCACCTCTCATATCAGCTTCCATTAGTTAATATCCTACATGACTTAGGTTTTCAACATGCTTAGGTAAGACTCTTCTATTCCCGCCTTGCATAACTATCTGGGGGATTTTTTTTGACTGGACAATAACAACACGATAGTTTGATCCAGGAAAACAAAACCTTCACACCACTATCTAGGTCGGGGGGGAATTAGTCTCGTTGATTAACCAAATCCATATTAAAGTTAGCTAAGATACACATGCGGTGATGATTGAGAAATTGGGCCGGCCACACAATTAAATCCAAACTACTAATACTAACACCTTCCTTGAATAAGTGTACCTCTCAATAACCGACCTTCTTCACTGGGAAGTGTTAACAGATGATAACCCACATATGGTTTGGGAATGTAAAAATATTACATTAGCCTTTTAATTTTTTTTTCAACAATGACATTTGGCTCTCTCCTATGATGGAAAAAGAAGATGTTTTTCTCACATCACACTTAACACTACTATACTAAAATTTTAAAACAGATAATATACTAACCAGGGAGCAACATCAGCTTGGTCATCAGAGAGTTAATAATGTTTAAACATTTAGCTGTATTCCTCAGAAAAGGAATTGCGGGGTGCACAACAAATTGCTTCCCCTCCCACTATTATTTAGCAGTTATAACATTGAATCCTTTTTGTAATATATAAATATAATTGGTTCATTTTCAAGAGATCAGAAAATAAAGTTCATTCCCCCAGAGCTCAACTTTCTCCCAGAAACAAAATATCCAAGGTGTTATTTGTATGGTTTGGTATGTGAGGAGTTGTTTATACATAAGGTACAATAAAAATTACATAATAAAACCTTTACTTACCTTAACTTACTCCTGCCGTGGCTCTTGGTACCCCCAAGGTGGTACTTTGTTGCCCCTCGCCAACACACTCTGCCCTTCGATCTCCAGATTCTCTCTAATCCATTGCCTCATAAACAAAAGGCTTATTTGCATGAAGTTATAAAATATATAAAAATATTTTGCTTGAAACATGGTTTTTTTTACTATTACATTTAATTACTTTGGCTATGTAATATTTTTATTTTTTGGCTGTTTTGTTATTTTTATGAACATACAATAAAATAAATTTTTAAAAATGTTTTTTGTTAAAAGAATAATTTTTTTAAAATGTGAAACAAAGAAACTATTTTTACATTTTATTAGGCTTAGTATACTTGAGTGGAATAATGTAGAGACTCATCATTTCCAATACATTGTAAATAGAAATTTTACTTTACCAGAAAAAGTAAACAGGAAAATGAATAATTTAAAGCTTTTGGGGGGACTTCTTGTGATTTAGAAGGACCACATGACATATAATATTAGTTCCATTCATTCTGCAATTTCCCGTTTTTTTTTTTCACTATTCCTTGTGAAACTTGAAGTCTTTTGGATTCCCTTTCCAGAAATCCATATAATTCAAAGTAAAAAAATACTCACACAACTCGTATTTAATTTTATAATTTATATATATAATAATTATTTATTTATAAAGGCAATGAAGCAGCAACCCTACCCGCTAAAGGAATCAATGTATTAAGTAAAGTTACAATGGGCCCCACCATAGTTAATACCATATTTGGGTGTGCGATATACATTTATGTTTTCCACTTGACCAAACTGGAAAACAATAATCGTTGTCATATCATTTATACACGATCCTTAAAAACCTATATACAACTTACACCAAAAGGCAAAACCCCACACCAAAAAAACAAAAAAAAACAAAAAAAAGAATACACCACCCTCCACATTGTTATTTATAGTCATATATATAAAAACAAAACAGGACATCAATAACCATGTCTTCCTCTTGATATTATACTATCACAGCAAATATGACACAAGTCAGGAAAACAGGGGGGGGGGTGGTGGGGGAGTAGGGGTTTGTTATATTTAAATAACAATATTACACAGGCCAGGAAGAGATTAAATGGTATTGTTTTCGGGAGGTATAGTATGTGTTATGTGTGGGTACTCTCTAGCCAGGCCGCGCTGTTAGTCCCCTATATCATAGGCCACCCTACTCCCTCCATAGGTTGCATTCCCGGCCTTCCATCCATGAATCCCCTTGCAGTCTATTTTTTGTTTTTAGACCCTGCTGTTCTGGACTGACTTGGGATTAACCCTAAATTCCTAATTTCAAACATGTTACTAATTTTTGTTGCAATACAAGGCTTATGGTTTGGTGACTGCCTGAAAAACACTTTTAGGAAGGGGAAGGAAATTAAAATATAGATTGTTGATGGTTATAGATATTAGAAAACTAAAGGAAAATAGTTTATGCCAAAACTTTAAGTTTAACTTTTAGCTGAAGTATATTAAGTGGCCACCACAAACAATTGATACTCATGATTATCTAAAATGTTCTATCTGAAAAAACAAACAATAAATGCACGAACCAAATCATGTTATAATTATTTCAAATTTATAAGTACAATTCAGCTGTTGTTAATAGGCTTATCATGAAAAAGTTAATTTAATGATGAAAAAAATAAAAATTGATTAATTACCTGCCTGAAGGCTTATGTATATTTATAATATGTTAAAAACAACCAAAACACTGGTGTATAACGATTATTAGTTACCTTTTTTTACTACTTTGAAAGGAATAAACATCTTGTCCAAGGTGTACCTTGTTGATACTAATAACACATGTACTAGGCTATTATTATAAAACACCCCCCATCATACATTTTACTTGTGGCTATTACTTCAAATACCATTACACATGGACTTCTCTTCTTTACTTTAATTTGAATTTTAATGTTAGAACAATTCTATGTCGAACCGAAAATTACGCTATATAGGTTTTTAAGTTTAAAGTATGGTGTGATTTGTGTTATTTATAATGAACATATATTTTTGAGTTATATGTCAAAATAAATATAGGCCAAATTACAGTTATTATAGAAAACAATAGGTACTTACGTTATATTATTATCGACCAAACCCCCTAAATTTTCTCCAAACACAAAAATTTCAACAAAAAAAACATTACCAAACAAAAAACCTCGCTAAACTCTTTATTGAAAAAACAAAAAACACACAAAAAACCTTGTGTTTTATTCTTTTGATTCACACTCCGCCCACCCAAAATGCTGCTCCGATGTCAGCGCAGCACCAGCCAGCAGCAGAGTAGCCCATGCAGACAGACAGA
This sequence comes from Homalodisca vitripennis, assembly GCF_021130785.1. Lineage (NCBI taxonomy): Eukaryota > Metazoa > Arthropoda > Insecta > Hemiptera > Cicadellidae > Homalodisca > Homalodisca vitripennis. Next base: position 8,049 of record NW_025785851.1, on the reverse strand, counting down.
GCAAAGCCAGAATGGAATCCTCCCCGCCTTCGGGCCGGCCCACAGCCCTCGCCCGCCACAGCCCGCCACAGACAATCGCCTCCCAGTATGTATTCGGCTAGATAGGAGAAGAATCAAAGTGATTTGTTCTGGCTTTAGTGCCTCTTTGTCGTTCTATTCCCTCTCATTTAGGCCGATCCCCACAATCCTTCTCAACTTGTTGAGGTGTTTGCGCCGGTTTCAGGGTCATACAAAATTTATACCGATAATTATGATTTGACGGTGAATTGTTGAAATGTTGAAAACCAGCACTCCTCTAACTTGGCCTTCCTTTTCTATTGTCTTATAACCCTTTTCAAACAGTCCGAACATAATTGGTGGTTCCTGGTTTGTTGATGTGGAGTACGTTGGATTTGTTCCAGTAGTTGTTTTTGTTCCTTGATTTGGGGACCCTAAACTAAAAACTTTGTCATCCGGTTTCTCGGGCAGGGGCACAAGCCATCCACCAACACATCACTTGTTGCGGGGTTTTTTGGTTGGTTTTTTGGATTGGTAGGTTGGTTGTATGTATTTGATTTGTTTGGTTTTTTTTAATTTTTATATTTTTATTTTTTTTTTTATTTTTTTATATTTTTAAAACACGTCCTGCCTGCATTATTCTTGCCGCAATGGTACAACAACACTTTCAATTCATATTTTAAACAATACGAGGACAGCCGACACTCCTCCAATTTGTCCCACTGTGCTTTTTCTCAATAGAAAAGAATTTAGGATTAATTACGGCAAAGACCTCACGGACGGATATAATAAATTGTTCCAGTCAATAACTGTTTTTTGTCAGACCATTTCCAACTCACTCCTCGGCACCAACTGATAGACGTTAGTTTCATAAACCCATGAGTAAATAAAACGAACAGCAGTAACGAATGGAATTTTACTGTTACTGAACCAAATGCCTACACGCAAACCGACTTTTTTCAAACACGGTCTAGTGGTCACTTCCAAAATGGACCGTTATCCAAAGAGTATAATGTCATTTCATGTCCGGTTTACGCACTTTTTACATTCGTAGGTAGCAACTCTTTGTCCTGCAGGAACCTTATTGCCCCCTCTTCACTGCTAGGTAAGTCCCAAATTTTAATTCGGCTACCCATTTCAACAATGCACTGATAACACAGACGACAATAACCAACAAGTACACACAACAATTAGTTACAATCGACGCGATGCACAGTTGAAACATTGCACTGGCCGTTTATCGCTGGAGCGGCCGGTCGCTGAACCTTGACCAGGGGAGAAGGGACAGGTATTGCGATAAGTTAACACCAGACATCTATTGTGAGCAGTTACCTTAACAACAACCATGCTTCTAAATTACCAAATTGTGTTGATGTTTTAAAATAAATAATAGTGTGGTCGATATAATACGTAAGTACCAAACAATAATAACACTTGTAGCCTACATATATTTTTATATCCATACAAAACAAAGCTAAAAAATTATAGCCAATCTGTAATGGTATTTCTTTTAACCCGTAGAAAACTGTTAATCGACATAATTTTGTCGGTCAATTGCCGCTTCTGTAGTGTTAACCATCAAAATTTTGTCGGTCAAACATTCCCTCGTATAATTACTTTTTACCATATACTCCGGTAACGTATCGATATAATTCATGCACCATTGGATTCGGGAAGAAAAATGCTAGGGAACAGATGAGTTTTATTCCTCTTTGTATTATGGTTATGACGTAGCAAGCTTGTCATTTTGAACGTAAAAAGAAGTTTGTTGTGATGTGACCGCCATATTGCCGCTGCCGTTCTGTATCACTTTCTTGCCGAGCTGTGGATATTTGTAAGTTTTAATAGTTTTACGCGTGTTTTAGTGTCGTATTTAATGTGTAGTGTGTTGTTTGATGTCGTAGTAGTGTAAACATATATATTTTAGAATAAATCAATTTCTATTTACTGAAATATGTTTGAGAAATTACTGGCTTTGTGTAGGCTATGGCAAAATGACTTGGCTAAAATTCATTTCACATAGTTTGTTATTGTTTTCACTTACTAAACGTTATTTATAGCACTCTTTTAGCTCTGAAGTAACTATTTATTTTTGGTAAATAGGTAGTTTTCACAATAAAATATATATTTCCTGTAATTTCTTTGGTTATATATAATAACTATTTGGGTTATTCTATATTTTTTCAATATATTTAGTTATATTTATAGTTTTCTAACTACATAATATTTCCTATTACTATAAACCATAAATTTATAAATTTTGATATAGTACAAGCTTTAGAAACGATTTTATATTTTGCTGAATGAAAATTTTTCGCAAAATTTTTGAATAATGGCAAAATTTAACTTTTTTTTACTTTTCAAAAAAATAATTTATGGTAATTATTTCATTAGTACTGTATATTCTATTTTATTCTAAGTAATAAAATATGCAATATAACATGTAATCATAGATAAATGTATTAGCAAAACTTGTTTTTAATTAAAACCAAAGTCTTACGTGTACACCCGATTTTCAGAATTTATACGCATCGCTGCTTTTTGTTGTATAGCTTTATGATGCTTTCATAAATGTGTATAATGTTTATGTTTTTCTGAAAACTAGATAAAATTTGACACAGAATGGCTATCTCACTTGTAAATATTTCTCACTATAACTTCATTTGCTAGGTATGGTCCCCCCCAAATTTAAGAAATATTTTTCGTAAATTTTATATTTGATAATAAAAAAATTTGCTTTTATTAGAAAATTTTTTATATGGTTAAATTTTTACAATATAGTGCAATTCTACTCGTTTAATTCTGAACGGGGACAAAAATATATAACTCTTATTGTATATTGCTTTTATATATTATAATTTTTAATAAAATTTTTTTTTTAAAAAACCTTGCAGCGAAAGCTCCAAAACTAGCCCGGACACTACAGGATGAAATTGACCACCAATGTTACTAGGGTTGAACAAATGATGTCAAAAACTACATACATTTTAATTAGAGTTATCATCGTTGGTTTGTGGTAATTACCGTTAAGGCGTCCTACATGATCGAATATATTCATTTAAATCAAATTTAGGAGTGTTAAATGCGTCTTCTCTGTGTTGTTTAAATTTTTTTGTGTTATTTGGATTTGACATATATTTTATTTGGCAACAAACATTTAAACTTACAATCACCTTTAAATCTAGTTTTTCGTTTCTTGACTACAAACTGGAGACTTCTCAATTTAAATGTGTAGGGTATGGTTTACGATAAGGTGGGTTGCCCGTGTTATCTTATATCGAAATTGGCAAAAACGAATATTAACTTAATCATAAAACCATCGATTCTGAATTAATTATTTTGTGAACAAACTTAAATAATGCCATGATCAACCAGCCTGGTTTAAAACACTTTCAAATTAACACCTCTGTTATGTTAAATATTTCAATTTTAATATGTTTAAGTAAACATTTTGATTATGAGAACAATGGCAGTCAATATTTAAGAATAATCTCACACAACATTGTCAATTTGAAAGACGATAAGCCATGTTTCTTTGTCATTTCAACATGTTGGACTTGTGTAAAACAGAAAAACCCATTATGTGAGAAATTTGTGGGAAAAGAAACAATTGTAAACTGTGAGAGAAGCAAAATATGGACATCTTCAGTGTTTCTAATTTTGGTTATAGGCTAATAATTTGGTTTGATCACTGTAAATATGTAAAATTCATATTTTTAATTTAAAACATGATTGTTACTGTAGGACTATAGATACTTTTATATTGATTGATAGTCTAGGATCTTGAGATGTGCAATATTAGGTATCGGATGATTACATTCTTCGATACAAAAAAACCAGGTTCCCGCTTAATCATACCCTACACCCTCTTTATCTTGTAGGCCATTTTTTGTTTTTTTTTTTTTTTTAAAAATATTTTTTTTTTTTTTTTTTTTTGTTTTTAAAAAAAATTTTAAAACATTTTCTTAAATCTTTAAAAATACACTTTGTGACACAAAAGTTGCATGTTCATGCTGCAACTGATTTTCTCGATTCCATTTCAGTTTAATGAATTTGCAGTAATCAGAGTAAACAATGAGAGGTAGGGCTTAATTAAGTACAGTCAAAATTTTATGTTTTAAATATACACAAAGTATTCTTTGACTTTATAGCCCAAGATATATTATTTACCTACAGCACCTTAATTAGAAAGGCGCAAATATGCCGCTAAGTAGTTTCACTCCAGAGTAAAATATACTTACATCCTAAAACCAGAAAACCACTGGGTGCTCTCGAAAAGGTCATAGACATGACATGGACAGCTCTTATTAATGCCTGGGGAGTTGTCCCATCATTTTCAGCAAACCATTATAACTCGGGTATTATGAAAATGGCTGAAGAAACACAATTCACAACATTAACCTTAACATTATCTGGAAGATCACCCAAGTGCCAATAGTTTTCAATAAGTACATGCAAAATACATATTCTAATCGGAATAGAAAACATATGATAAAGAGGTGAGGATAATAAACACCAGCTGATGCCAAACTGAATTTTTGCCTTAGAGAAAAAGGTTTGTATGAATTCACATTTGTTACTATAAACTAGTATGTATCAAAGATTTGAATCCATATTTTACCTTATTAAACTTGAAATTATATTTTCATTTAAGAATACCAAAACAGACAATGAGATCAATCGAATTATTATAACCGTGAACAATACCAGTTATTTAAAAATTTAGAAAAAAACTATGGTGCATGTGGAAGTATACGTACAAATTACATACAAAAAAGTCAGAACTTAAAGGCGGAATTTTCCGTTGTTGCAACAAAATGTACAGGTCTAATACCATTAATAAATCTAGATGACCTCATGATCTTTGCAAAAGAACTTGCTGATCCTGAGGGGTTTCTTGTTTTCTGAAACATGATTTTCAGATAGACACCATTGCTATGTTTCAGGGATTCATAATTATGAATATTGCCTATCCACTTTTCATCGAACGCATACTTCAAAGGGGATAGTGTACTTTAATTTATTGGGCCCATGAACGCAAGGCCGCACTAGTACACCAGGACGGAGCCCATCCAGCTGTGACGTCACAGTAGAAGCCGTACCGGCATTGGAGCAGCCGTTACATTCAATGCAAAAAATACGCAACGTTACTAACCTGTCATTTGACAGCATTAAAATCTGGAGTTAAAATTATGTATGTTTATATCTAAACATTAAAGCTTACATCATCCATCTTTAAATCTGTGGCAATATTGTGAACCTTTATTTCGGCCATGAATAAAAAAATAATAAAATTGAGTTGAAAGACATGTACTAAAATTAGAACATTTCACTTCATGCTGTATTATAAAGCTACTTTGATGGGCTTATAACTATCAACCAAGACTTATTAATTTGTTTCAATATTGGGGATAGTTTGGGGGTTATAAATGAAGATTAAAAGTGTAAGTTCAAAAACTTATTTTAATTTATAAAAGTATGCTTATTTTGAGTAAGGTATTCACAAGTTTGCAAAGGTAAAAATGAACATATTAGTAAAAGCAGTGTATGTAGGTATCATCAGATGATTAACAAAAGAATTATAAAAATACCAATATAAACATAAACAATAACTTGTTACTTGTTTAGAATAAAAATTTACAAATTCAATTTTGTTTAAGTGTTTTGTGTACATTTTTAAAGTTTGATGATGACTTAACTTAGAAACTTTTTCTCTTTTTTGTTAGATTTTGTGATTTTAAACTACAATTCTTTTCAGACTGTTATTCTTTTCATTGAATCAGTTGCTGATCTGGAGTAAATTATTCAAAAAGAATAATTACAAAATGAAAAAATTGAATTGTACTGGTAAGGTTTACTTTTTTTTTCTACATTACAACTGTTACACTTTTCATTCTCATTTAAGCCAAAAATTCTAAGATAGTCTGTTTTAAATACTGCTCTCTGATTATTTCTCAGAAGAAATTTACTTTCATATCTAATCAGATAAACAAACGTTTTAAAAAACTTTAAAAGATATAACAATAATATCTGCATAATGAAATCAGAGGGGGTATTTTCAAGGCACTCCCTATCAATTAAGTTAAAGTAAACATTATCCTTCCGTAAAGAAGAGGACCGAGTATGAACCAATTTGATGATCAGAACCTAAGGGGGTTACACAATTCTTTGCCACGATTTACATGATATATTCTTTAAAATAATATGGCTTAGCATAACCACCAATATATACTAAACTTTAAACATATCCATTCTCTGTAACTATAACTTCATTCAGATCCTACTTGAAACATCGTCAAAAACTGGATTAACAACTTTCTTTTTACACATTTCTCTAAATCATCGTTCTGAGAGAATATATCTGATATACATATTTCAGAATGTTTTGCAGAGTATAATTTAATGAGACTTAATATTTTCAACTTTTTTTCAGATTGTATTACCTGATTTACTGAAATGTTATAGTCAGGCCCCACTCATTTGCCTAAATTTGGGCCCAAAACGTTGCTTCGCAAAACTATCTGTTTGAAATTTTCCCTAGTAAGATGTTGTAGGACAGATTTTAGGTTCTTAAGTTTTAAGAATTCGACTATTTACTAACAGAGTTTTTTGGTCGTATGTAACAAAGCTTCTAGAGTTACTTTAGATAATTTACCATTCCTACTACCTACTTTTTCTCCTTGAATCTCTATCTCATTCCAACTTAACTAACCATGAACAAAATTTTTCTAAATATAAACCTGGTTTTGTCTGTCATTGGAGTTAATTGGCTTGTAATATTCATCATTAAATCTTACCACATTTATAAGCTTGTTTTACATTCACAATATTTCCACCATTTTAAAATGATGTCCATGAAATAAGCAGTACTGGAGTGTATATCGGTATTTTTTAGAGCTGGCAATGTTTTTTTCGTCAAATATATATTCTACAACAAAGTAAAAACATTTTGCCTTTCTATCGAAGTGGGATAGAGAACTTTCTAGACAGAGACAAAGCTGGTGCTAAATTTACATTTTAATTTTGTTCTTTCTTGTGTAACATTTTTCAAAGTCAGATTCACATGCAGTTGGGTTTAAATGATTATAATTGTCGAAAATTTGGAAACGTAAATGTCTGTTTCGCTATCACATTGATTCAGCCAATTGTTCCTTATTCATTTAAATAAATGGACTGGATCAAAAAGTGTATATATATTTTGTGAACTCACAGTATGGTTTGAAAAAATTTAGACATCAAATGGCCATTACAAAATCGCACAAACATGATTTCTGTTTACTTTATTGTTATCGGATATTAAACATGTTATTCTTAAACATAAGTCAAGTGAGTAATTTTATAACTTGATTAGGTTTTAGGCCTGAACAAAGTATCTGTATTCAAGTTTTTGACAGGAAACAGACCTACGATTTCTTTTTATTTTGACAAAATAGAAGTTATCATAAAAAACTTGTATAGTACTCGCAGTTTCAAGATTATAGTCGGTTTAGAACCAACCCCTCTATTTTACCTGCACAGTATTTAACTTGTGGTTTTACCATTAATTTTATCAAAAGTAAAAGACAGCTTACTTTTTCAATATCCATTAAGAAAGGCCTTGCTTTCTTTACATAAAGTATTTAATGTGCCCAGATTCTAATCTCAGTGTTGTTCAGCCCTAACTTAAGCGTGTACTTACTAAGATATTTTGGCGTGTGCATATGTGGCATTAGTGAAGATCTTTTGCCGCTCGTATGTAATTATAAGCAGCTGGATAAGCAAACAATACAGTAGCAAACCACAGAAGAGTTATTTATACAATAGCTAATTTTTTCCTTAAAATGTCAGATTAATCATGTTCTTAAAAAAACACTCAGTCTCGTTGTGGTTTTTGTGTTGTCAGCATGTTCTGTAATTAAAATGTCAATTGAGTTTATTTATTTTTTTAAATGTGTTCTTCTGTTGTGCTATTGTCTGTAAACAAAATTCAACATTTTCTTCAAATACACAAATTCAACAGAAACGTAAGTTTTTCCCAAGTGTTTAAAAATATTTAACCCACCTCAAAATTCT
>NW_025785850.1:0-22197 GCF_021130785.1 Homalodisca vitripennis | reverse complement strand
ATCGGGTAAATAAGGCAAATTCAACTATGGAACCGTAACTGCAATAGAATCGAAGTCGGTTGAAATGCTCGGAAACAGAGAGAGTTTTGATCGAAGTAGGCTTCTCATTCCTAAGTAGGTAAATATATTTCCCTCGTCAGGACAACGATGAAAAACTCATCTATGGCACTAAAAATACATTAGACCGGAAGTAGATCACAATAGCTGGAAATAAGCGGTTTTTTAAGCAAAGCTGTTTTCGGAGACCAGTGTAAGTAATTTCTTGATATGAGGAACGAGGTAAATTCAGTTTGTGGTATCGGAAATATGATGAATTTGAACGAGAAATGAATGCTCCTATACCAACCAAACATGATATAAGATTTTGTACGTCTGATCGTCTAACCATAAACACTGAAATTATATGCACCTGATCATATGACTACTTACGTTTGAAACACATTATAGAGGACCATTATATTACATCATAAGTGTTTTGATAAAGTTGGCTTCGGACTTTGATTTTTTTATCCGCGGGTAACAACTTGTATGACGTATTAACACATGTAGACTAATTATTCCAACACATCCCACACCATTTTAAGGTGAGTGGTGACTAGATGTGTAGACTTTTTATTATTTAAACACTAATATGAAACGCAATAAAATGAAAAGAACGTGAATGTATCATGTGACAAGATTATGTGTATCATTTCGAAAAAATATTTCATAATTAGACTTAATTGAAACTTCATTTCTACATAAACAAGAATGAGGTCAACCATTGAATTTGGCTGATAACACTGAGTTCGATAATGGTGAATGTCATTCCATGGGATATGGCCTAGCGTTAGCTATTATATTTTTATTGGTATTATAGGCAACGATTGTGGCAATGAAAATATGGCAGAATAAATAAATTTGAGAACAAACCTAGTCCAATAAAGACTTTTTTACATGGAAAATTTTTATTCATATGGTAAAATGAAAAAATTACCAGAGTGGAAAGTCAATGTTAAAAGTAGGATGACAATATCTAATATCAGAGAACTCTCGAGTTGCAGTTCCCCAATTTAGCTCACCGGAACTTTCATTACTGGAACACTGCTATTAAACATAATTTAATATGAGACTATAATGTGGTAAGTTATCTCGAGAAAGATTTCTTCTGTTAACTTCATTTTAATATAGACAAGGTTGGGTTGTTATCACTCAGTACGCCTACACAGTTTTTATTTTTATCTACCGGGGGTATATAAAAATGTCTCATCTGTGCGACTGTTTATCATTCTATCTGCCTGCAGGTATATCGAAAATAAAATGTGTTGTAGATTAAACATTTTGAATGCAAACTCAGTCTGTTATGCAACACGTGGTGTGGCGTGTTGCTACTTTGTTTATATTATATTCAATTAGTAAAAAGCATTTATTTTTAACACGCAAGCCTCTAAAACAAAGCGATAATAATGTGCATTTTGAATTTTGCTCCATTTTAATTGTGCAGCTGATGAAACATTGAGAATGCCTCTTCTTTTGTGTATTGTTGCTGGGGGGTAAACGAGACAGACACTCTTTTGTAGTGTATGTGTCTCTGTTGCCGAGATTGCGTTTTGAGCTTCTTCGTTACCGACTGTCTAGGCTAATTGGTTGGCCTAGGCTATTATGTCAGGACCCTATTGAAGCTGGCAAATTCAAGGATATCGAAATCATATTCCTAATGTAATCTGCTGTATTGATCTGTGTGGAATCCTTTTATACGGACGTGGACTCCAGATTCCAGTACTCAAGGCTGTGACAGAATGTGAGATTTCAAACGCTACACAAAGTGGAAGGTGAAGTAGAGCTAAACTATTAAAATTCCCTTTTGATTGAATCAGCCCTTCCAATAACAGTTGTGTTAAAGTGAACAAACTGTAGTAATTAATGTATGATGGCTGTAATGATAAGAAATTATTTCTGTAGACATTGATACTGATGTGGCATTTTTATGTGCTTCCTACGTAATCTCATAGTTAATCCTATAATAAAACAAGACTTCCAGGACATTTCTTAACTCACGAATATCTAATATAATAAGATACAATCTAACTAGAACACAATTAAAAAAGCACAATTACAAAACCAAAGGTTTCATAACGAGCACAAATATATAATTACATTAGTTTAATCAAAATTAATATTAAAATACCGTATGGTGTAAATATGCATATACAAGAATGTTAGAAACATTTCAGCCAGTATAAAATTTATTTATGACCACCGTTTAATTTTTGATTAAACCTTTGGTTTCGAAAGGCCTCATCCAAAAAATAAACCTTATTAGAAAAATATTGCTTTATTAATATTTAGTACTATTTTAAATGTCTAATAGATACTTTTAGGAAAATTGCATTTTATAACAGTTTCTTTTCCTTGTAACATTTAAAAATAAATACTTCACATTTTCAAAACCTTTATAAAAAGATAAGTGATAAGTCAACACAATCTACAAATTAAAATACCTGTCCTCTGTAATAACACAAAGCAATCAAAACCAAAGAAATTAATAAATAAGATTATACAGTTTTTATTGGATTATGTTTAAATGGAATGATTGGTTATTTTTGGACATACTACAAAAATGTATTGTTTATAAAAATCCTAGCAAATTTTCAGCATTAATAAAAAGTCATGAGTAGTACTGAAGTAATTCAAGAAGAATTTGCAGTGTATTTAAGGTTGCAATGAATTCTAAGTAAGTATTAAACTTGTTTAAATTTGGTTATTTATGATGAATTATTTGAAAGGATGATAGAACTTCAGACATTTCGCATTGTAATATGTTTCAAAAAGTTTATCACCACATCTCAAGAATTTAATTCTACCATCTTCTTTCAGGTGTATAAAACTTAATTTAACAACTTAACGGCCCTGGGGCCCTGTTTATAACACCGTGTGGTCGGCCTTTTCTTGACCAATCTGCCAATATGTTGTCTTGTACATATTAAGCATATTCTGTTGGCTATTTGTAAATCAAGATTAAAAATTATGAACAGGGAATGAGGAATTTTTGATATTGGAAACATACATTGAAGTAATGATATCAAAATAAAAAGGGTTGTTCTGTTAGGGTAATTGTAAAAGGTCTACATATTTATTTCTTTACGGAGATATTAACGCAGTTTTTATTAATGCAAAGGAAAAAATACTTACAACGTGAAACAAAATTATTTATATATATATATATATATATATATATATAATATATATATATATATATATATATATATATATATTGAAGAATTTTCTGCAAATAGAACAATTATGGAACACTACAGCTTAGTGTAGAACGTATTTAACATTTTCGATACTCCATAACTTAATTAGTATTTTCAAATAACATCAAAATATTGTGTAATCTGATAAACTATTATTTAAATATGCAGTTTAGTTTTTGAAAATTATCTTATGAATGATTTTTAGGATGTTATCACATAGATCATGTATGCAATTATTAATACGTAATTCATTTGTCACAAAATCTACCTACTTCAAACTATGCTGGTAGGGGAATTTTACAATAGCTTTTTGAAACCAAATTTTATTTACTGCTGTAGCAAATGTGTGGGTACACTAATATTCAGGTTACAGACTGGCGGCCTCGAGTAACGCTTTTTAGTTATTTTGGTAGCCTATGTTTATTGGGTTTTGGAGAAATTAGTTTCAGATAAATTTTATTTATATTTCTCAACAGATATATACAACTTTATTTTTGTAAAGGACACCGTGAGAAATTTCTTTTCCAATTGCATTCCATACACACACCACACCACACAGAGGTTGTAAAAGGGGTCCTTGATAAGCTTGATTTACCCCTAAGGATTACGGGTAAAACAATAAAACTTGGTGCATCATTACTGCGCCTATAAATCTACGTTTTGAAGTGACTATCATTTTTGTCATGTTGCCCTGAAATAAAGAAATAGTTTTTAAGGTAGTCTTTACATCTAATGGAGGATGGTCTACAAGGAGTTTGGCTATACATTTTAACATAAGCATAGCCCAAGATGTACATTATTTTACACAAACAATATTTGATGTAGAGATTCAGTAACCACCTTAAAAATTATTTCTTAGGTCCAGTATTCATTTACTAAGTTTAACTATTTAGATACACCATCCTCAAGTGTCTCGAACTTATTATTGGAGTACACACTTATGAGAATTTGTACAATCTACACCTTGTAAACTAAAGAGTTGAAGGAATTATTTGACCGATATTGCATTTGATAAACATTTAATAAAACATACTAAATAAGTCCAATATTTCATAAAATAATAACCATAGTTAAATACGTAGGAGGAAAGATCGATATCATAGGCGATCTAAAAGTGCTTTCTTTTTAAATACAGCGTGCTCGGGCGTTCACTTCTAAAACCCCTCATGGACCGGAAATTCCATTAGATAGTGAACTTCCGGCGAGTCGCGTAATTGCAGATTCTCATGGGAACGAAACGATACAGACTCATTGTACTCATTTATAGGAAATAAATATTTAGTAATTTTTAAATATTAAATTAATAAAATTTTATTTATTTTTTTGCTATACCAGTGATTATGAAGTAAAATATTATATTGGAGTGCTGTACATTCTTCACAGGACTATTATTTATATCAAAACATAATTCCTGTTATATGTTTTTATATTTTTCTTCATTAGGAAATCTTTTAAAAATCTGAGTGATTTGTTTGACCCACTGTGTCTCAGAATAAACTACTTTAATTATCTGCAAATAACAATGTGTCAATTAAAACATGACAGTACTGCTGAATTTACTGGAAAATTGACACTACGCGGGATGTCGCGTGTGAGCTAAATTCTGTACGTACTTTTTAAGCGCATAAATAAAGAAGATTGTAAAAAAAAAAAATAAAATTAAAAGAACAATGTGGAAAATGTGTGAATGTATTGTAAGTGAGTGATTGTATCTCTAATTTTAAATGTTTGCATCAGGAAATTTTGCCGAGTTGGGTGCAGGGGACAATAACGTTTTAATTAGGGATCACGAAGAAATATATGAAAAGATAGAATGAGTTCCCAAGTTGCTTATCTGTTTAATCATAATAATACTTTTAGATTTCAACAAATGCGGCAATTTGCCCTTGGGTGCCACCTCTTGCATGTTGTTAATATTAATTTGATTATTTAGATTAGAGAACAGTGTGTGAACTGGCGAGAATATTGTGGTCGAAATTTATATAAATTCTTTGTCCAGGATCTTGCCGGGATGCTGCCTTCTGTTCCTTACTTACTTCCTGAAACTGCTCATCTGTTGTCCCTCCATGTGAAGGAGATCTTCAGAGATCTTCAATCAGTGACCTGGAAGCTAGCAGCTATTCTTGCTGTATCAGCTATTCTTCCTTCATTATTTCCTGAGTATTTCTTAATGCTACTCTTATTTTATGCTTACTTTGTGAAAAGATTTAATGAAAAATCTATAAATAATTATAAAATTAATCGAATAAAACAGTATAATTGATACATGAAAACTTGTCATATTGGTATTGAAATTATTCATATTTAATATTAAATAACGAAAGGAAAAAGCTATGTAAACTAAGCTTTTGTATGTACTAAGAGGTTGTCAGTTACAGCTTAATAACAACCTCATAAGCAATACAGTAATGTTTCAAAGGGTTATGTTATATTTGTTTTGTGCATCTGCAAGGGGTTTCTGCCCAGTATGTGTACATCAGTCTAGACATCTAACTTATTTTAAAAACTATCTGATGACAAACTGGTTTGTATTAGGAATGTTAACCTTTTAGCTGTATCACAAAGATTTATTGTCATTCCTGTTTTTTGTGGAATACTCTTTCATGCCAACATCGTTGTGCAATACATTTGCTGTAGTGCTTTTATTTTTATATATTAGCATGTGTATATACCTATTTTTAGATAGTAAAATTGTCAATACAAATAAAATTTCGTGTTTTTTTTATTTACATTCAGGAAAAAAATTTTAAAATGGTGAACAGCCATAGAGTTAAAGTTTACTGCCGTTTTTTTTTTCATTTAGGCTGTTTAGAGAACATTTTAGAAACCAGTTAATTTAAGATGGGCCGATATCAAGAGCTGATCATATATTTAAAAAAAAAATACACAAAGGCGATTGAATCAAATTATTATGTACCAACTTTGATAGCATCAGCTAGAGTTTTAATTAAAATAGAAAAAGCCACCAGTAGCTAATTTTCTGAATGAATACTGTATTATACCACCAACAGGATTGATATTTGTTACAGGTGAACTGGGTATGGGTGGATGGGCCAGCAGGAACGCATGCTGCATAGAGCTGTGCGCAATAACATGACAAAAAACGGCAGTTAACACTTAAGCAAACAAACATGTTTAACTTTTTCTTTTAGGTTAAATTTGTACTGTTTTATTACTTGTTGAATTTTTAATTGTTTTTGTACAGTTCATATTTAATTTAATAATACGAAAACCATCTTGCACCAATTGTTTCAGATAATCAACGCACTGCTGTAAACAGTCCTTTTACGTCTAATCATAAAGATCAATAGAATGTAGATTTAAGCAGTATTACATATTCAATATTTAGTATAGAGAAGTAAGAAAATAACATTTATTTCTTACACAACTAATCACAATCAATACGAAAGAGAGGGTTTTAGTTTTGAAATATACATCTGTTAACAATGTATTATTTTATTTAGACAATAATAAGGCCAATTAAATTAATAAAACTTAAAATGTGACCAAAACACATGTCTTGTTTTTGGTCTTGTCAAATGAGTGACAGTTTTAAAAGGCTACAATTTTAGAAGTCCATTTATAATATTTGTAAACACTACCTGAAACTGACCAGTGGTATCAAATGAATTTCTGAAGTGAGCAGTATCACTTCATGGCATAACTTTGGTTGATATAGGTAAAAAGTCTTAACATTGTTTACCTTGTAAAGGTATTTCTAATGTTGTATGTTAAGATTAGTACTGTATAATGTACGTGGGAATGGCCAAAGGGAGGGATGGAATTGTAAACGTGAGCAAAATCACATATTGTACTTTAGATCCTGACAATAAGGATAATTAAATTGTATAAGCTTTCTACTTTTGAAATGCACTTAATCTTTATTTGTTAAAGACTACCAGAAACTGACCAGTGGTATCAAATGAATTTCTGAAGTGAGCAGTATCACTTCATGGCATGACTTTGGTTTATACAGCTAAAAAATCTTAACTTTGTTTACCTTATAAATGTATTGCTAATGTAGTATATTCAGATAACTACTGTATAATGTACATGGAAATGTGCAAGTGTAGAATGGAATTGTACATGTGAGCTAAATATCACATTGTACTTTGGGTCCTGACAATTAAGATAATTAGTATTGTATAATGATTCAATGTTAGAAGTGCATATTTAGTTGCAAACACTACCAGAAACTGGTTTCATCAAATGAGTTTCCGAAGTGAGCAGTATCACTTCATTGCATAATTTTAGTTTATAAAGGTAAAAAGTCTTAACATAGTTTACCTTATAAAGATCCTGATAATGTTGTAAATTCAGATTACTTCTGAATGGTGTACATGGAAAAGGTCAAAGAGAGGAATAGAATTGTAAATGTGAGTAAAATCACATATTTTACTTTGGGTCCTAACAATTGATATAATTGATATTATATAATGCTTCAACGTTTGAATGGGTTTTAATATTTATTTGTACATGTAACCCCTACCAGAAACGAACCAGCGGTATCAAATGAATTTCTGAAGTGAGCAGTATAACTGTATGGCATAATTTTAGTTTATGAATGTAAAAGGTCAAACATAGTTTACCTTATAAAGATCCTGATAATGTTGTAAATTCAGATTACTCCTGAATGGTGTACATGGAAATGGTCAAAGAGAGGAATGGAATTGTAAATGTTAGCAAAATCACATATTTTACTTTGGGTCCTAACAATTAAGATAATTAATATTGTATAATGCTTCAACGTGTGAAGTGCATTTAATATTTATTTGTAAACACTACCTGAAACTGACCAGCGGTATCAAATGAATTTCTGAAGTGAGCAGTATCACTTCATGGCATAATTTTAGTTTATGAAAGTAAAAAGTCTTAACATGGTTTACCTTATAAAGGTCCTACTAATGTTGTATATTGAGATTACTACTATATAATGTACAAGGAAATGTCCAAAGAGAGGAGTGGAATTGTAAATGAGAGCAAAATCACATATTTTACTTTAGGTCCTAACAATTGATATAATTGATATTATATAATGCTTCAACGTTTGAAGGGGATTTAATATTTATTTGTAAACACTACCTGAAAACTGACCAGTGGTATCAAATGAATTTCTGAAGTGAGCAGTATCACTTCATGGCATGACTTTAGTTTGTGAAGGTTAAAAGTCTTAACATTGTTTACCTTATAAAGGTCCTAATAATGTTATAACTTCAGATTACTACTGTATAATGTAATTGGAGATGGCCAAAGAGAGGAATGGAATTGTAAATGTGAGCAAAATCACATATTGTACTTTGAGTCCTTACAATTAAGATAAATAGTATTATATAATGGTTCACCAATTGAAGTGCATTTAAAATTTATTTCTAAATTCTAACTGAAACTCGTCAGTGACACTAAATATAATGCTTAAATGAGCAGTATGCTCTTTAACTTTAGTTATGGGTTAGTGTTTACCTTTTAAAAAGTATATGGATGTTGGTTATTCATGGAAGTAGTGAAAGAGTTGAAAGGAGCTATGAATATTTGCAATATCGTATATTGTATTATTGGCCCAGATAAAGAACAGTAATATAGTATACCGGTATGTCTTCAGTTGTTTAACTGCAATCAATAATTATTTGTAAGTACTACTTGAAACTAGGTATTGGCATTAAGTGACATGATGAAGTAAAGCAGTATCATTTTATGTTATAACTTTATTTTAAAAGTAATATTCTTAATCCAGTGTATAACTGTGTAATAACATCCATGAAAATGGTTTAAACTAAGAATTGTACTGTAATTATGAGCAATACCACATATTGCACCATTAGTTTAGACAAGTAAGAAAACTGTTATTCATAAATGTTTTAACAGGTGTTGTACATTTATATATTTATTTCTGAACACTATCTGAAACTGGTCAGAGACATTAGTATCAATTCATGGTTTAAATTTAAGTTTATAATAGTAAAAATTCTAACAGTATTTACCTTTTAAAGACACTGTGAATGTTACTTATTCTATGTAAAACTGTATGTGTATATTAAAATGGTCCAAGAGAGCAGTATAAATTCATAGTATAACTTATATTTGTACATCCATTTAAAATATTAAAACTTAAATAACTTGAAAACCAACTGTTTTAATGGCCGCCATTTTGAAAATACACGTAAGATTTAAAAAAAATATTTTTTTTACAACTTATGTTCATGTTTATAATATTTATGCCAAGTTTCAACAAAATCGGTAAAGCCGTATTAAAAATAAAATTTATTGTATGTAAAAAACAAAATGGCCGATCTAAGGTAAACGAAGCAAGATAGGACTATACATTATATAACATTTTTCGTTCAGTTTGACCTCCTGAACAATTTGGTGAAGTTTGGTCCTGTAATTTTGGGGCACCCTGTATAATAAAACCACTGATTAGAAATTGTTTTGTCTAGATTATTTCAAAAATTAAAATTTATAAATAAAAGTCCAAATATACTTACGGATAATACAATTAGTAACCTAAAATTGCATCACTGTGGTCGTTAAGATGTGAAGATCATTAACATGAAACGGACACCGTGAACATTCAGACATTGTATTCGTAATCACAAAGGTATGTTACGTGTTTGTTGTTTATTTGGGTATAAACTACAGATTCACAACATTTAATAATATTTCATTTCTTTTAGTTTTACACTTTCAGATAATCGGTATATCTGGAGTTTGTTGACTAGAGAGATGCGGTACAATAGGCTACACAATACTCGTATATTGTGTACAAAAATATTTCTCAATGGTAAACGCTACAAAATAAAGTTATAACTAACCATTAAGCAATATTTTAAAAAAAATTGTATATAAAGCGAAACCAACCTTAAAAACAAATCTATTAAGGTATAATTAATCTGAGTTATGAAACGCGCCTGCAGCTTAACGACGCAAACTACTACTAGCAGCTGCACGCGGCAATAGATGTCCAACTGCTGGTTTAGACTGTACTCCTGGACTCTATGAAACTGGACTTACTGAGACTGCTGTATTTTAATAATATTTCAGACCTGGACTAAGTGATACCTGGACTTTATGAAACTGTGTTATATTTTAAATTAATATTAGAGACCTGGACTTTGTGAAAACTGGACTTTATGAAACAAGCACTTTATTTAATGTAGTTTTTTGCTGGAAATTCAGACCTGGACTTAATGAAAACTGGACTCAATGCAACCCTCCCGTAGCTTTTTATAATTTATTATTTTTTTAACCTGTTGCAACAGTCCGGAACTATTACAGCTTAGTATTAAATATTTCAAATTTTGTGTGCCACTTGTTTCGCAAACAATAAAAACATACCGAATAAATGAATGAAAGAAGGAGCTGTCAACTACAACAAAGATTAAAATAACATCGTAGAAGTTTTCTAACTGCGACAATAGCACAAATGTCAGAAAAGCTGCCACATTTATGGTTCGACAGAGAAACTGTCCTCTCAGCTTTCATTCAACGTCCACTCTAAACAACTCCACATGTACAGTGACGTACGATTTTATCCAAACAAATGTTTCTAGTACATACCAAATGGATCTTTAAATTCAATTTTTATACAATGAAATTTCTATCACAATTTAATCGAATATGTGCTTTTATGTATACACAAACTAAATAGTGTCACCGAAGCTTAGATAAATGTAATACCTAATTATTATTCTCTGTACTGATTTTAGTGCTTGAAGACAATTCTAATTATTAATTTTAATAAAGATAATCCGGATAATAAAGTCTAGAATAATTTTATGTATAACACGGAAGCAGATATTAATTTTAATAAATAATAACTAATTAGCTGATCTTTAAGGAAGCTTCTCATTCACGGAGCTGGCAAAATTTCATTTCTGTCTCTCTGTATGCACAATATCCACGAAATGAACTGACTTCCAATTGTGCATGAGGCTTTATTTCTATATGAGGAACAATCAGTTCAAAAATGGTGCATATCACTGTTTGGCATTTTAAAGTGTTTTAGCGAAATTTATTACATTGCTTATGGGTAACTATGATAGCATCTACAAATAAATTAGAATAAATAAATGTATAAATAAACTTAATACAACCAAAAGGAATTCAAACATGTGACATATTAACAGATGTAGCCTAACTTCTCCAACGCATACAACATCATTTTATTGCGACTTGGTGTATATAGTTTTTAATGTTATAGCATTTAGCTCATAAGAAAACCAATTTAATGAACAAAAATGTGGATGTACCATGTTGAGATACATCGAGAAAGAATTCATATCAAGATTTTTAGTGTTGCATGAAATTTCATTTCTACTAGAATGAGTTTTATGATGCGTCATTTTTGTTACAGCTTCTTTTTCGTACGATTGTCTGTCTGTCTATGATTAATTGATTTTCACTGATTGTCTGTATATGATGTTCGCAGACACTCTCGAGAAAGAATTTAGTTAGCAAGATATTTGAAATTTTGAAGCAAACTCAGTGCGTACTTCTAACTTGTAAAAATTGTATTATGTATTTTTTTATTATTTATT
The DNA here is from genome assembly GCF_021130785.1 of Homalodisca vitripennis. Taxonomy (NCBI): domain Eukaryota; kingdom Metazoa; phylum Arthropoda; class Insecta; order Hemiptera; family Cicadellidae; genus Homalodisca; species Homalodisca vitripennis. The sequence goes on along the minus strand of NW_025785850.1, from coordinate 10,427 downwards.
TCTCCATTATTATTAATATTATTAATTTAATTTTATATATTAATTTATTTTTATATATTAATTAGTATTACAAATAATTGAATAATAAATAATTTATAGATAATATAATTATATATATTAAATAAAATCAAGAAATAATTGTATTCAATGTATTACATTAATTTCAAAATATTTCCTGAGCCATTAATATGTGTTAGTATATTTGCTTATATTAACTATACTTGTAAATATTTACTATAATATCATTTAGTTTATATTTATTTCATACAGACTTATTATAATACAGTTGAGAAATGGTATGCAAGTCAGTTTACGCTTCATATTTTTTATTCTCACTATTAATGGATATGGGTTTTATTTTTCATGCATTACAAACTAATTACATAACATGCTTCTAGTGAAAGCATAAGAGTTTATACAATCCAAAGTAGAGAATCCGTGTACAAACATACTTAAAGTAAAGCAAATACTTGATGAGAGCAACGCGTCAAAGCAGTGTTTATTGTAAAAACACGTCTTTCCACACCGAGGTGTTTTCTTTCCCCTTAGTCTCGTTACGCGCTGAGCCTGTCTGTTCTTGAGATCTCTATTTCCTTAACACATGAACTTCGAGTGATGTTTCCTTTACTGTTTATTCGTTTGATAGAGATTTTACGTTTTGTTTACTCTCTGGAACAAAAGCGTTGCTGTGTATTAAAACAATCTCGGTTTAATAACATTCATATATACTGGTATACAGTTATTGCCTGAGCGCCAACGAAACTTACCACGCAAGAAGATTTCATTTCTCTCTCCTTCTGTTTTTCAGGCTAAGGACTTGATGGTGGTGTATGATACTCCAAGGTATTTGGCGTTAGTGAACATTTTTACACTGGTCTTATGGGTAAGCACGATTAAAACGAGAAAATGAGTGAATAAATCATATCTAAACTAACTAACATCAATCGTGTAACATTTCAACGTGAAAATACATGTAGCTATGGACTTTAAATTTGGAATGCAACCAAAATATGCACAATATATCGACTACGTAAAGCGATCTCTTAGAACTCTAAACCATTGAAGGTTATACGTAATGATTATTGATGAAAAATAACCACTCTTGCGCCAATCAATGGCTGAGCGTCAGCAAAGCCTATCAATCGTGAAGCTAGAAACTGTTCTGTTTGACTGTCCGCTTTGACATATCATATTAAACATTTTTCCATGAAGCTTCATTTTTATGAGGGGACCACTGAGTTCAATTATGGTGCATTTCACTCTCTGGAAATTGGCTGAGAGTTAGTAAATATTTTTACTTGGTCTATGTGTAACCATGAAGGCATCGTGAAAGTAGCAGAATAAAAAAATTTGTTAACAAACTCATTATATGTGAGCAAGTGTAGCTTATCTATCCCAAAACATCCAACATCAATTTATGGTGACCATAAAATTATGTTGGATGTGTTGAGATAGTTAGGGGGGTGTAGAATTTTATTATTTAAACACTGAATATGAAATACATTTTATGAAAGAAATGTGAATGCACCGTCTGACAAGATAACTCGAGCAATATTATCTGCAAACATTAAATTTTGCAAGTAACATCAGTTCTATATAGAGAAGAATGGGTTATATTATGTTACATGTCGAACCTTGGAATTTGACAGTGTCCTTAAAGTAGCTGACACAATTTACTTTTGTTTCAACGGAGCTGTAAACATTTATTTGCTGTATGATTGAATGTCGTTCTATCTGTCAATAATGAAATGAGCTATACTCTTGACATTTGCATTGAACCTCAGCTAAGCCTGTTACGCGACGTGTGGTGTGACGTACACATTGTTTATTTAACCACACAAACCAATATTTTAGTTTGAAATAGGTAATAATTGATTTACAGACAATAATCGTTGCAGTCTTAGTTATCAAATCAAATTTTATATTTAATTGTTCAGTTTTAGTTGAATAACTGTTTTTAAGAAGAATCGTTTATTTTTCCTGACATTGTGGTCTGACATGTAAATGTAAACAACACTGGCTTGCTAAATAACTAACACAACTAAAATCTTGTGAAATTTCAGACACCCTTAACTAAACCAGCAGAGCGTGGTAAGTAAGTGGGGGCCGGGCGGGCAGAATCGTGATTTGCAAATGCTCTATTAATTTTAGCAAACATTATAACCAATCAGTAATCAATATGATGGAATGAATCAGCACTTCGGAGTAGAAAATCAGTCGGAAAAGTGTCAATAAACACTGTTTTACACACACCTGTCGTATTGATTTAAAAAAATAACTTTTATAATAAAGATTTGCGTTTTTTTTTTCACAAATAAAAAAGCAAACCTAAAGCATTTCTTATTTTTCAGGAGAAATTGGGGACTAAGAACACTTTGTATATTAACACTTAACCTGGGAATCAACGGCCTGAGAAAACGAAATAGTGTGTCATTTTCCTTAATTCAGTCACACATGTTTACCATAAACTATCATATTGAATGAAAATTGAATGAGATCCTTATTTTAGAACCACTTATTTACTTATATAAATTAAGTAGAAGACAACTTAAACTAATTATCAAGATGATAGAGCTTGGATATTTTAGGTAGATATGAGGGTAGATATTTTCAACCCTCATGATGGAATTTTTGAGAGATCTTTTGCATTTTCTCTCGATATTGACACTCATTAACGATGTGGAAATTAACCTTCAGGATTATTTATCAATTATATTTTTATAGATGATAGCTAAGTATGTTGTATATCCTTCGACTGCGTATTACATTTTGCATAACCCAAACGATGCCCTAAAGTTCCATTTTATAAACTTTTTTAATAATTCGAGTACCGTAACAAAACAATAAAAACATATTACAAAACAATTAATATAGAAATATTTAATTGCTTTCCAAATACTAAAAGTTGTTCATTTAAATGTTATTAGACCATTTTTATGATGAATACAAATTATCATAGGTATAACCTACTAAGTTTGCATTTCAATGAAGACTCCTTATATACTGAGTATTAAACTAAGTAAGATAGTACTAATGAACATCAGTATGATAGTTTATGTTACAGAAACTCTCGTTACATCGTGCTATTGATCGTACATGTAATTAATGCTAATTAAAACAAAAATATTGAGGCTTAAAGCATGTTCGTTTACACTAATACACATCAATGCCTATCCTCTAGTAGCGTAATGTATACAAACATTACAAAGAGAATGTAAACTTAAACTTTAAACTAACAAACTTAATTCAGATGTGCCGCTTGTAGAATAGATAATTAATTAAACATGGAGAGCTCTTTACAATTTAAAATAATTTTAATAAATTATTTACATAATGTAATCAATTAGGAGCACGCCATGTTCCATAACTGAACATGAATGCAAAATTTTAAATCTTTAGCTCATTTCATTTTTGACGTCCTACAGACAGATATACATAGAAGCAATCATTTAAAAATGAAGGTGCCAATGTACGACGCAGTGAATTGAATTGTTAAATTTCTGATTGTTTATTTTGTGAATGGCATGGAACTAAAAAATTGTGAGAAGCATTAAATAAAAAGTGGCTAACTTTAAAACAGAAAAAAACAATAAATATATGCAATACAGTGTTGCAAGGATAGATATTATATATTATATATATATATATATATATATATATATATTGGAAATTTAAATTAGGCTTTTGCGGTTTATAGAAATTTGATTAATGTAAATAAAAGTCGTTTGACAGGTATTTGGTCTTCCGATCATATGTTATTTTGGTTATTTTAACGCATATTATGTGACAGATACGGCCAAATACAAAATCATTTAATCATAAATCATTGAATTGTAAAAAGTAAGGGGTCTGTGGTGTAGTGGTAACACTCACCCGGCAAGTGAGACCCGGCGGAGCAAGTACTTTTTGTGGTTCAATATTTATTGAAAAATTGTATACATATAATATATAATAATATTTATATATATATTGTACAATAGTTTGTCATATAACATTATTATTATATTTTTTTAACATGTAAGCCTATGCATTTAGTAGCTTATTTAAACAAACATGCGCGATAAATGCTACTTCCATTTATATTTAAATTAAAAATTACAATTTTTATATGAAAGACGAATTATAAACCATTGATAGTTAGACAAAAAATCAAAATTGTATATCTAAATAATCATGATTAGCTAATCATAACATGTGCATCGATTAATAATTTAACTCAACAATGACACTATTTCTGTATATTTTCAATCGGATTGAATTAATATATTTAACAGTTAGACACACAAAATTACTAATTGCTTTTTACACAGATTACACTACAAATTTAATTCATCTCTGTTATTAATCGATTTCATTCTTCCTGCTCTCCAAGCCATAGATAGTATAATACAGCACGGATGTGACATATGAAGTAAGAGGTAAAATGAAGTTAGGTATTTTCCCGTTAAGAGCTGATTTTCCTGTATGTAACTTGTCGTTTTTTTCTTCAGAATCGTAGTGATTAAATGTTTTTATAAATTGAATTTTACTAATTTTTTTTAGAAATTAAAGCTTTTTATTGATTCGGAGTTCATTAATTAACACCTGTATTCCACGTCACTGGCAATGGATGTGATCGAGTTGCCTTTAATGAGTTACCTAGGAGCATCGGTTTCCTTTAAATTATACGTATGAACCACACAGCTACAGACTTTGAGTCTCGTTGTATTTAAGAATGTATAAATATATGCTTCAACTGTTGTTTTTGTGGGGAAGCCATTTATTATACTCTAGATAAAACATGTTCTTACAATGTGCTTGGGATACGTTATATGAAACTTATATAAACATAGATAAACGTAAGGTACAAAAAATATAATTCCTGTAAATACCTATCAAATCAAATCAAAAATCGTTTATTCTCAAAAAAAATTACAAATTATATAATTATATTAATATATTCATTGTCTAAAAATATACAATTACCATAAATATTTGGGTTTTAACGTATATTGTGTAAAATAAATTTATATTTTTCTAATTTAATTATTTGAGAAATATTCTCACATGGGCTACTAAAGCCTGTGCGTGAGAACGAGTCACCACAAAGTACGTACTCGATTGGTATTTCAAACATTAAAAATTTTGTTATATCTTATTAAGTAAAAAGAAATTAAATAAAATAAAGTAAAAATAATGTTTTATAGAATGAAAAATAAAACTAAAGTGAGAATGTATCTAGATGAAGTAAGTGAATAGAAATAATTATTAGAAGGACAAACGACCAACTGTCGGAGATCAAGACCATGGACAGGCCTTAGTGCAACTCTTAGTTAACAGACGGTCATCGGAAAAACTGCGTACAAAAAATTCACCATTCCTTATCATCGAGGGTTGATATCTTTACATTTATGGCATCAACGTATTAGTCTCGCATGACCTCCCCCAGAAGACACACACACTCAAGTTCACAAACACACACGCGCGCGCACAAACGCTCGCGTGCAGCGCGCACGCACGCACACACACACACACACACACACACACACACACATTCGCACACACATATTTACACAAAAACTAAAACTAAAACTCGCTCACACTATATTACTTATTTTCTAATACTTACTTACAAGCCAACATACATACAATCATATTAGCTATATACTTCCAAACAAACCCAAATGATTCCAGTATATTTCAAACATACTCACGCTTACATCCTTACATGCCTGTTACAACCAACACTTATATTCATTTTTTCCGCCTCCTATCCTAACCCACATCATCTATTGTCTATAATTTGATGTAATTAAGAATTCAGTACGATCTCTTCCCACCAAATTTAGCCAATTAATAATTCTTCTTTTTAAAGAAAACATTGTTATATAATTAGTATTTTTTATGGAATCCGGCAATTTATTAAAAATAATGTGTGCTATATAATATGTATTAGTAGTAGAGAAGGTTTTAATTAATCTCGGAACTCTAGTCTGTCCTGTAGTAGCGTATCTTGTGGAATATTCATGAGGCAAAGAGTCAAATAGGTTTGGTTGATGTTTAAAAACGTAAATAACAATTCCTTTGATGTAAAGCTGTCTAACATCCAAAACTTGCATTTCATTGTACAAAGCATCCGAAGAGTACCTTCCGACACCTCCCCAATTCCGCCTTCATAATAGATTTCTGTGTGACGAGAAGCCGATCTATAACTGTCCTGTAAGCACCCCCCCCATGCTAAAATTCCCCCCTCAATAATTGACTGCACATATGCGAAATATGCCATCCTAATTTCTCTAATTGTCAGCACTTCGTGTAATTGATGAAAAGCGAAAATCATTTTCCTTAATCTTTTCTTTATATAACTTACGTGTACAGTCCACGTCAATCGATTGTCAAACATAACGCCAAGATATTTATACTCATTAACACGGTCAATTATGTCACAAGGGCAATCAGTATTACGAGTGAAGTCGTCGCATACGTGGAGCTTAATACTATTAATCGAAGTGTCGCTGGATTCGCGTAATGATAATAGCATAAATTTTGTTTTAGCAACGTTCAAGGTTAACAAATTTTGATTCAAACCATTTTTTTATTTTTGACATACTTTGAGCTGCTTTTACGAAAATATCGTCCCACGTTTACGCTTGGAATAAAATTGCAGTGTCATCAGCAAAAAGATACAAGCTACCGGAAATATTGATTTTTGAAATATTATTCATGTAAATTAAAAATAATAATGGTCCAAGAGTACTCCCCTGGATTACACCATAGTTGACGGGTTTCAGGTCACTATTAACACCATTGATAGTTGTAAACTGCTCTCTGTTAGCCAAGTATGTTTGGAACCAGTTAAATGATGTTCCACGTACGCCAATCAAATGAAGTTTCTGAAGTAATTTTTTTCCTGTCTACCGTAATCAAATGCTTTTGCTAGATCTAGAAATATTAATAAACATCGGTTACCTTTGCTTAATGCCAAATTGATATCTTTCGTTACTGAGAACAGCGCATCGGCCACATTTTTTAGATCTCCTGAACCCGAACTGGCGGTCTGTCAGAATACTTAGTCTTTCAATATAATCCGTGAGTTGATTTCTTACGATTTTCTCTAACACTTTAGAGAAGACACTAAGTAAGCTAATTGGACGGTAGTTAGATTTTTCTGTAATACCATTGCTCTTAAACAGTGGAATCACTTTAGCAACCTTGAAAGCACCGGGAAAACTTCCCGGAACGTATGCTACTGTTAATAATGTGTAGCAGAGGTTCACAAAACAGCGGAAAGTTATCTTTAAGAAAGTAAGCGGAAATGCAATCGTACCCAGGAGCTGAGCCTCCGCGTAGGCTACTGACACAGTTGTATAAGTCTTGTTCCGTGACAGTTCTCATAGTAAAAACAGAGTCCACAGTATAGTCGTTGTCGTCTACAACAAGCGGACCGCACGAGTCGATTAAGCTATAAAATAGCAGCGAACACCAATGGTTTGATTTTTCAACGCCTTTTAGTCAGTTGTAATTAGCGTCAAACGCTTTTTGCCCGTAACTATAGAAGCTGTACGCGCAATATTGCGATGTCGAACTAACCACCAAATTGTATTGGTACCGTGTTTCCTAACGGCGATGCCTTTGTAGTCACAAAGCCCAGTAGAGCCTGGTAGCGCTCTACCCCACGTTATTGTATTACTCACGTTATTTACTCACTGTTTAAATTAGTATCTTTGCCGAGTTTTTAACGCACCCATTTTCCTGTCTCAAAGACCAGCAGTTAAGTTGCGTTACGTATAGAAAGTTACCTCAGTCGTTAAGGAATAACTCTTGCTATTTAAAAACACTGTAATATTAGATTAGTTATGAAGACAGTTCGTTAGTACACCTTGACTTTAGCCTGGAGGTAGGACCTACTGTAAGGGATTATTAAATGGTAAACATAACGACGGAGCATTGGACACCATTTTACTGAAAATAGGAGTTCAAGAGGAAATATTGGATGGATTATGGATTAAATATGGAATTATGTTCATATATTCGTTTAATAAATTTCGAAAATGGTGTAGTTTAATAAAATCGTTCGACTAGCTCGCCACTAAGGAACACTGGTACAAACGTATGTCAAGCAACCCAGCGGCCTCCTCGAAAATATTATATTTGCTATATTTTCGATGTAAAATACTAATCCTAATAGAGATTTAAGTAGGTACGGAATATCATTCACTGATTATATCGTTAGTGACTCGGTAGGTTGCTATATACGTGTCAAAATGCAAGTCTAGAGTAGCAGAATTAATACAAAATATGGCTAGGGCTTACGTGAACCTTAGAGCGTTATATCGTGGGGCGTAGAGAGCCAGGCAGACGCATCGTACTTATAGTCGAATAGATATAACTTCCGTATCGGCGTGGTGGGGCGTTCTGACGTTGGAGTGAGAGGGAGAACTGCCTGGTTGGCTACCTGACCAATAGGAGCGAGGAGCGTCTGACGCGGTTGCCATAGCAACAGGCACTGTTGCCACATCGGCAAAGGCATATTGGCAAAAGCTACTGCACGCTGGTACATCTGGAGGGTTAGTTCATAATTATTGCTTGTTATTTGCTTCAAAGCAAACCACAACTAGACTACCATGAAGAAATGAACCATGACACTTTTTCAAAATGGTTCAGAGAATCACTTCTACCTAACCTTTCTGCTCCATCGTTCATTGGTATGGACAACGCCCCATAATAGTCCAAGATTTTAGATAAGGCCCCAAACGCAAACTATAACGACTGGATTGTTGATATTAATATTCCAGAGTATTAATATTTAAAATCATCAATAATACATCCAAGACGATATAAAATATTTTTTTTATTAGTAAAGATTCTAGTGAATATTAAGTACAATGTATTACTAAATTTGTTTACTATTAAATATTATCTGGTTTGTCTAAAATAAAAATCACAGTTCTAAATAAAAACAATGGATTTATTTTTTAACTGGCAAAATAATAAGTTCAACGTTTTCAGAATCTTTATCACTCTATTTTCCACAAAGAATTGACAAACCTTTTGTAAATTTAAAAAATTCCTTTGGCAAAAATAAAAATATTAATCAAATATATCAAACTAAAAATCAGAGCTCTCTTCTAAAATAAAATAATAAAGTTTTAAAATAAGAATGAAATACCACTTAGGAAATAATAAAAATAAGTAGAGGAAATGATAATTCACGTGAATGGAGATGACAGTGACAGTGAAACTAGTGACCTTGAAGATTTTGCTGACGAATATAGAGTGCAAACTGACCAAGGAACACAGGAAATATACGTCAACAGAATGTATGCTGACGGTGTTTGAAGTATTTTGACAGCCCCCGCAATAAATATATTCGTGCTGTGAATGCAATATTAGGTTTTCAGAGTACCGAATTATTTTTCCTTCACGATGTCCGAATTATTTAGTAGTTGTAGATTATTATATACTATAATGGTAACGTATTAATATCGCACATATTTGTGTTAAGTTAGAGAAATTTCGTTTCTGGATTACTAGTGTAAACAATCAAAAGACAACACACACTGACGCGTTGTTTGTTGGTAAGTACGCTGGCGCGCACCGTCTGATGTTCTCTTCTCAGTGTTCGGTAAGAAAGTGACCGTTCACGGCAGTGCCCGCACCAACGCGGCAACACCGCGGCATCAGTGTCCCCACTGCTCGCTGCCCCCTCCACACGCTTCCAATACGGAAGTTACATCTATTCAACTATAAGTTCCGTAGTACCTTAGCACTTCCGCGGCTTTATGCCAAAACTCCGAGGTGATTTTTACCTGGTCGTGCTATAACTCAGGAGCTGGCATCTTCCTGCGTTTTAAGTTATGCTACTAGGGTGTGTAATTGTAGGTTGACAGAAATAAAGTTTTATAGCATGTTTAAACATTTAAATATAAAAATCCTTTCAAAAAAAAACTTTACCTTATTTAGCCTTCTGTAAAAAGTGACATATTACAACTTTCCTCAGTCACCAGATTATTTACTCATACAAAGAAATGTAGAACGGAGTAACTAAATTTAAAAAATAACTGATGAGACCAAATCGGGTTTAAAATTGGCCCTTTAGAGATTACCTAATTACTCACTCTCACACACATTCGTACATACACACAAAACCATGCGTTCCCACGAACACTTTTTAAAATTAATTTAAATACATTTATTTCAATTAGGAATATACATTGTTTACATCGTTTACATTGTTTACGTCATCAAGGTTGTTATTGATGATGTATGATTTCAAAGGATAGTAGAATTTCAGACCTATGCGGTCGTTATGTATTTACAAAAATAGAACACTACATTTTTAGGATATGAATCCCTCGGTTAGATTCCCGTTATATGCCCCCAACGCTTAAACCTTTTTCAATGAACTTAGAACGTAATAAAACGATGTAGTTGAGTAACAGAACTAA
>NW_025785849.1:0-22400 GCF_021130785.1 Homalodisca vitripennis | reverse complement strand
TTTCTTGTTGAAGTGGTTATGTAAGTTTGATTCTTCTGGGGAGATCTTGACGTGCAGCATCATAGAGGATTACCTCATGAATGTAGAGAGCTTACCACTGTGAGGAATTTTTAAGAATATAAAAGCTCACTCGGCAGGTTCCTGCGGACCTAGACCCAGCATGGCTCTGATGATTTTCTTATGGTGTATCAGTACTCTTTGGATGGTTTGTTTGGGATGAGTTTCCCCATAGTACAAGACCATTATCGAATATGTGACTCAGCAAGAGCAAGGATTGCTGTTCGGAGTATGCTCTGATCTTCTCTGTGATCGATTTGGAGGTCTTTTTAATAACAAACACAGCACAGAACTGTGTTTAGAGCCATACCATACTCCACATGGTAGGCTCCATGACAGGTCTTGAGTCAATGGTGAGGCCTAGGGTGTTTTAGCATATTCGGTTTTGGTTTTTAGTAGTTTCAGGTATTTCAGTTACTTGGTGATTTTTTTTTAATGAGAAATATATAAAAATATAATGTCCATTACTGCAACAAGAGAGACTTTTTGCTAGTTGTTAAGTGTGGTTGTGGTGTGGCTCAAAATAATCATTACAAGGGATACACTCACATGATCAGCTAACAGCTGGCCAATTATTTAGAGAATGTAGTTATAGTTTCTAACAAGGTATACAATTTTTTGCAGATTTCCCATTTTTTGAACAATTACTATACAATATTATCTGCATAGTAATAAAATCTAATGAACTATGGATTTGTTAATCAGTTTGGCAGCAGGTAAAGTTTATCGAGGTATTCACGGACGATAGACAAAAATGAAACAATATATTTGTTGAATTTGATCTAGAAAGGGAAGATGTTTCTCTTGGAATAATAAGAACATTTGTTTAATAACAGTGAAAAGCAATTGAGGGAAAGAATCATTGATTGAACTAGAGATCTGATTACTCACCTGTAACATGGAGTGTTTAGCTTGTTCCGGGAACTCCTTGAAGCTCCTGGTGATCATGTTCTTCCTACAGTGACATCAGCCTCCATGTGTCAGTGCTTGCAGATTCTTCAGTATCATGGCATACGTTCATGCGGAACTGGGATTCACAGTTTCATCGGCTTGTCCCTTTATGAACAATAAGTACTAAAACCATTGAACGCTTTTTCGAACTACATTCGAAATAAAATTGCATATAATGCAACCTTAACCTTAAATGTGTTTTTATTTGCCTGCATTTTGAATGATCAGGATCGACATTATTGTTACTTGAATTCACCGAGTGTTGGATGCAACCACTCAGACTCACCACCACGGTGGACTTTCTCAGGGTTCTTTTCCCCAATTGGCCACGACTCTAGTGGATAACCGTCACTATGGGTGGGTCATCACTTTCAACAGACTGTATGAGAAAAAAGGGCCCTTCGACACCTTTGCCAACTTTTTAAGCTTTTAGTTTGGATTTTTATGAAACATTCTTTAATAAAAAATAACAGTAACTTATTATAAAATTGATAGTACATTCATGATAGTTGATTACAAATGTATTTTATTATATACAATGGGGGGGGGGCGGGGGGGGGGGGGGGGGGGGGGGGACCAATCAATAATAATAAATCCGAGAAAAAAGTTGCAAATCTCCATATTGTACGCGTGATAAACTATATCTGAACAAAATAGCAATTGCCTTTAATGGTTGAGTTTTATCTACCTTGATCAGGTTGGTCTATTATAAATCGATTACATACGGATTGCCATCTCAGTCATATAGAGCGTAAATTGTTCATCGATTTCATTATTCAACAATTTCACTGTATTGTTTGCCTTTTAACTCTCTCAGACAAAACCCAATAAATTAGAACACAAGTTTTATTTTTATTAATATAAACAGTTTTTCCTCCCTCCATTCGAATAAATTTTATCTCCTACAAAATTACATGTTTACATATATCCAGTACATTGTTGTGAAAACTCTTGAGGATACTATGCGGACAATTATTTGACTCTCCAACAGAAAATTATTAATTTGCCCCAACAACCTGTAATATTTACCACAGTACCAATTCACCGTCCCCATCATACCTGAGCAATGTTCAACATCTCCAAACTTAGTTTACTTCATTCCATCAGAGTACTCACCGACTGCTCCATCACTAGCTTTTAGGACATATTCTTCACGTGCCCCAACATCAGATGATTGCAGAGACGCCATTATACCAAGAAACCCATTAGCCAAGTCAACCATTAGCCTCTAATGCCGTCTTCCGCCGCTGCGCGAATAGCCTGGTCTCCGGCCCATCTGGAATGTACTTCTACCTTCTTTGGTACTTACGCTTTGGCAGGAGCGCATACGTAGTGTTGGTGCCGTCTCAAACTTTCTTTCACTGAGGATCGAACACATACTGGGTACGCGCTAGGCAATGTTCAACGTATGGATGTATATCCCATCGCAAACGTCTCTGTCGCAAACAGCAGCTGCACAAAGTTGATTTGAGGTCTTAGAAACAAAAAACAGACGAATGAGATATTTTCTGGTTATTTATATTATTACTACAGTGACATTAAAGTATGAATAACAACCGAAATTACCTTATTATTTCCTAATGGGATTCCATTCATTATAAATTATAGTAGCGCTGAAGATAATAACCTTTACCTTAACCTTGACTCATCTGGCTGGAAAAGCAGTTCTATGACAATTTCTTTCAGAATAGGTAAGATACCACTACGTGATGGGACTCTCCTATTTTCACCTTCTACTTCAAAATGGTTGCTTGCAAGTCTTCATAATCTTGAAGAATACAACAAAACAGTTTATTTTAAAGTTATTCTACAACATTGATGTTGATGTATATAAATTATGTTTCCTTCATGTATTTATTAAGGTGCCCTAACATTTTAACAATTACAGAATGAAGGAAGGGATGAAAATATTGTAGGTTTTCTGAAAGATTTTCAAATTTGATTGTTTGTAAGTCGAGCCAGTACCGTCTATTTTTTTAAAAAGATTACAAAAAGAAGAAACATTATTTCTGAAAAATAATGTTAAAGTCGGTCACTTTTCAGCACATTTCCAGTTTTAAAAAAAAATAGGTTATAAATTTATATTTCAAACTTGTAAACATCTAAAAACTTAAAACAGTAAAGGTATTTCTTTCATTACACATATATCAGTAGCTCTCTTAAACAAAATTATTGTTTCTTTATTATTAAAGTTTAGAGTTAAAATCTTGACAATGGTTATGAAATTAGCAAAAAACTTAGTTTACTGACAACGTTTTAATTGTTTTTAAGATAACGCAGGTCTATGTGGTTCTCCTAATCTTTCTCCTAAAGGATGAATTCCAAAAGTTTCTACCACTTGTTTTCAAAAGACCACTTTTGTATAATGAGGAGGTACCTGAAATAAACAAAAGTCTTATTAAATCCATAACATATTGGTTACGATTCATCTATTTAAGTAGACATGTGAATGATTGTGTTTAAGTTAAGAAATATAAATAGTAATGCCTAGCTAATGGTTTTAAAAACCTGTTGATTTATAAATTCATCTAAACTCACCAAAAGCATTTGATAGGTTCAGGTTTACTTTCTAGCTGGTATGGAGGTAATAAGACAAGCTTATCTTAAATAAACTTACTACTGTAAGTCTTTTTGAACAAAGTTTAGGAGAACTGATTAACGAGATGGATAATCTTATCTTATAAGATTGTTATTTTCTTTTAGTATAGTCAGAGTTCCAGTTTTGTCTATAAAGTATGTGTAAAAATATACCAATTACAACAGTGGAGGAAGCTTATCACTTTCTCCTCGATGTTATGATTGGGTTAATGCTTACAGAACTACAGCTGCCTTGCTGCTTCTGTTTACGCTCTGAAACGTTACCCTGGACCTGTTCAACTTCAGGTTCAATCGCAAAGGGTTTAACCAAAGACTTGCTATGTCTTGTGGTCTGTGAAATCTTATGGAAATGTTAACAACTTGTGCAATCACAACAAAGGGATCGAGAACAGCCAAATTGGGCCTAGTATGTGGGATGATAAAGGCACTAGACCGGACCTTGGCTAACAGTTCAGGCTCGTAATCCATGTACAACCTGTCATTCATGGAAAGTAGTTGCTACTGATACAGGACAAAGTAGCCAAAATGAATCAGTACTCAGGCGATCTTTACAAGTTTCACTAAAATACTGCGATTATTAACACCCTACCAATGTAAAGCTGTCCATGGAGGATCCTTCTAAGAGGAATGAATTTATTTGCTATGATGGGCCACATGATAAAATGAACACAGATGAAATATTTTTATTTTCACGACTATTTTTATGTCATGCGATGAATGGCAATCTTCTGGAGACAATGGATGAAGTTGGACTCGCGTCGAACAAACATGAGGTTCCAGGCTTTTAAAAGAAGGTAAAAAGAGCCTATAGCAAATAATAATAAAAAAAAAAACAAAATTGTAGGAGTTAAAAATGCTGTAATGCAACAAAACCTACCGCAGAGACAAATTCGTATGCTTTGATTTAGTGTCCATTTTATTTTTCTAACCATTCCTTTATACCCAAGAATAAAGCCCCCCAAACTTTAAAATTACATAAAGTTTGACCCGAGGATCTTAGAAAGTACCCAAATCTAGTTACAAACCATACTTAAGATCCAAGTTAAATCAAAGTAGGCCTCTACTCATGATGGGTTACCATTAGAGATATTGGGGTTTACTTTAAGTTTACCCTGTGCAGTCATCACAGGGACGTTATGTGAACAAAGTGCACTAATTAACCTAGGATGGTAGCTTTCTTGTATCTTCTGGGGCTTTAACTTTGGACAATTGCTCTTCTTTGAACGTAACATGCGTGGATGTAGTGTTTTTTTGCCGTCTTTCTTTTTTAGTTAAGATCCGTACACCAAGATAACGTAGGCTCGGGCATTGGGTGTCACAACGGTTGCGGGACAGGGTGAATTGCTACCACCCTAGTATAACCGTTTAGCAAAAATGTACAGTTATCGATTAGTTACTCTTTAAATTTGTAGCCACCTTACTAATCGCAGCATATAGTGGGAAGGGCTGATTTAGATGCGAATGTATGAGTTTATGTTCCAGATTCAGCATCTGAAATCTTATGCCGTATTCAGAGACTTGACTTCTGAAATCTGAAGTTCATTGTTTTTGTCCCGGACTGGATACAAAAAATAGTCCCTGCAACAAACAACGAAGTAGTTCAAAACGTAACCCCTTCCTCCCTCCCTAACGCATTGTTTTGTCGACATCCAGGAGACACCTCAAAAACAACAAAAAATAGTTGCAATTCTAGGTGACGAGAGGGTCGTTTGCTCATACGTCTCATCATATGTATAATTGAGGCACACATATGATGTCTGGGCTGAGCACAATCGCCAAAGCAAACGGTGGAGCAACCGAGTCTTCTCAACACATAAAGCCAGCTATGGTGAGAAGGGCTGATTCACGACGTACAATTTCACAAAAATTGAGTCACCTGATGATACAATGAGAGGTACCTTCTTCACCCTAGAATTTTGCACAATTTTGTTTAGTCTCTGGTGTCTCTGATGTGAAACGATTGGGGGGGGGGGAAGTGTGTTCATTTGTGATCTACTCCTTTGCGTTCGTCGTCGCTGAGTATTTATTTTGGGATCCCTATCAAATTAAGCATGAACTTGAGATGTTCAGGAGGTCGCTCTAAAATCAACTAAATCCTATTTAAATTTTGTAAAATTGGTCTTCGATTTGAAAAAACATAAATGTATAACAATTACTTTAAGTAGTCATGGGGTATCTACAACACAATAGCAGCTCAGGCAATTGCTCATTATAAAGTGGTTATGTGGGGTCCAGGTAGAACAGACAATCCCCAGTCTATCCTAAACTAGCAACTATACAGTCTGTTCTATTGCCAATTCTCCAAGACAATGTGAAACTATTTAGAAGAAGTTGTTTTGTACATATTGTTTTCTTTTCCGTAGGTCCACATCCTTCTGTGATGTTTTCACATCATATTAAAGACATGTTAGGGACAGGGGTGAAGGATACCGTCTCCTTACATCATACAGTCTAATATTAAGCAAACATTAAAGATTCACTGGGAGAGTGACTCTTCAACGAGCAATTTGGATGTATTACAGTCTTTAGATTCCTCCTTTTTTTTTTTTGGAATTGGTAAACAGACGAAAAACATATTGTTGTGTGGCTCTTACTTAGAAATTAGGTGATACCTTTCTTCTTAAAAACACTTTATCTGTTGGATGTATTGTTTCTATGTCAAGCCATCATCTATTGCCCCTATGATACCCAAGGAACATTTAACTTTAGTGTTCAGGAAATAGAAACACAGTTGTGAATTGTAAAGACGCCCGCATTGCTTTCTAATAAATGCACACCGTGAAACGGAATATGGGAAAAAATTGAATTTAACTAATTTATTAGAATAATCACTAGATATATCAGGTTAATCAGTTCCAACACCTAATAAACAACCCCCCCCAAATATCTTTTGATGGCAAGTTGGTTATGAAAATTTAAGCGCACCTACCTAAACTTACCGTCAAAACATTGTTTACTTAAAAAAGCCAATTCATATGGCTAAACAATCACAAGTAGAGCCCAAAGTGCATCCTGGATGCTGAACAATCTTATGAACAAACCATGACGCCATAGAGAAACTCCCCACCCCTCCCACGTATACGCCCTAGAACTAGCCTCATCACTTCACTGGAACGCATTGTCGTCCTGAATCCTCAAGAATTCTCGAGCATATTCTATGAGCACCTCTCTCCAAAGCTGTTATCTCCCTGCTTAGGATCCCATATATAGTGTGGGAGGCCGGAGGGATCACTCTCCGCCGGCGTCCTCCAACTTGGCCTCCTCCTCCTTCTAATGCCTGCCTCCGTCATTTACCTCCTCTACCTAACTCCCCGACCCCCCGCACTTGTATGTTCCCCTCGAGGTGGCTCCTTTTACCTTCGTACTCTTACTCGGAGAAGCAATTTGCTGGCCATTGTACCTGTAAAAACCGTAGTAGTAAGGGTTTCCATAATGACGCTATTTAGTGATCCAATGATTTACAAATTTTTTGTCACGAGTTACAGATGTGAGTATTTTCTTGAATTTACGCATATAACCAGACTGTCTGTCACTAGGGATTAGCAACACCACTGTGACTTAAGCTGTGTAGGCTTAGTACAGCCCCAAGAACTAGCGATTATGACAAATTCACTAGAGATTAACTCAATCTAATTTCCAACTAACAGGATTTGAGTTTAACCCAAAACAATAAATTTTTCAAGTACAATAACCTAATTATGCACAACTTTTTTCAAGAATAGAAGGCCATTATCAAAGTTTGGAAAAAAGGAGAAATGGGTTATATGTATAAGGTTTATTAAACAATATATAGCACACAAACAAAAAGTGTATTATTATTGAAAATTCACCCCCATAAACCCCAAATTAAAAATAATGATGTTCACGGTTGTTTAAAGTGTTTTCGAGTTATCTACTAAGGATTTTACGATTTATTCACGAGTCATATCCAAGACCGGACGGGTGTACAAAGTCCCTTTGAATAGAGTGTCCTTCGTTCCCATTCCACAAAATTGTCGGAATAATTATGAAAACGATAACTTGTAGTTCTTAATAAACGTTAAAAATCAAATGACAAAATATCCCTTTTTGGATTATTAATATTGACCATGATGAAATTTGCAACTAATGCCACAATCCTAGTCAGCCCATTGGTATCCGTACCCACAACATTGAAAGTTGCAATTGTAAATAATGGTTGTCCGTCAAATAAGGTTCCCATGCCAGAAGCATGTACCCGGCCGTGTCTGTAAATAATCCCTAACCCCTCCCAGCTCTCTACAAAATCATACCACCCGACCCCAAGGGATCATCATTCAGACCAACTTAGGCCCATATTGAACCATAGTCCCGTTCATAATATGTGAAACCTTGGACAAGGTTGTTAGCCATTCATAACCAATTGAATAGTTTTCCCACTGAATGGACGGGTCATATGCATCCTATTGGGTCAGTTTTTAAAAAATAACTGGGTGTTTCACAACGCTCCGATAAATGTAACATTGACACGCCAGATTTCTTAAAATTGTCAGGTAGAAGCGGGTGCCTTATAATCAAGCAACATTCTCGCCAAATTCTACATTACATTATATTTTCAAAGAAATATTTCAGTGTTATCTCTATTTCATATCCGTTTTCAGGTTTCTAATGCCATAAAAAACGGTTATAACTATTATCCAGTTATACAACTGGAATTACAATTGGAAAACACTGTAACAATGTAATATGTTTAACACACATATTGAACAAAACACATTTTAAAATATAACTCTTCGCCTTCTCAAAATCGCTAGGGTATCTCCGCCTCTCGTGGCATTATCGGTTAGTGTTACTCGTTATTGATTCACCTTGCAGGGAATTTACTAGTACCATTATTGGAAATTTACAAGAGGTTAATCGGTTTCATTCAGAGTAACGAAACATCTTTTATCGGTTTTATAAAAAAATTTTTGAGACCTGTTTCTGAATCACCTGAAGATTTTACTAAAAACTTAAGGGACGGGAAGCGTATAGTAGAGTTTTGGTAGCGTTTGACAAGTCTATCCACAAATTAGATAAGGCAGTCGTCTCTAGAAAAACTAACAAAATCATACAAATAGAATCAAAACACATTGAGGAACGATGGCATTCTTAAGATTTAAACTAAACAAAACCACTAATCATTGTAACCATTTTATTGCTACGAATAGTTAAAAGTTTTGATAAACACTTATGTCCTATAGTGTATAACTACGCTAATAACACTCCTTTCCATAACTAAAGGAAAGCCAGTTATAATTTTTGTCGTCGTAGCTTCTAAAACTTTACTTAATGACGACAAAAATAATTAGCAGTATCATGCATTGAGAATGATGTCTCCAGTTGCACATTTGGTCCACAAAATAGTACCTGAATGTAACAAAATTGAATGTCAAGAGAAACACTGTATCGGTACATTTGATCAGAATCCACACAACCGATTCATCCTGGATAAATTCATTTTTATTGTTCCCAAAATAGTATCGTGAAAACTTAAGCTTTTCGGAATATAGACAAGGGTACATTCTGATTATTTTTAGTCAGATATATGGTGTCGAAAGGACCACGATGTTTTTCTCATATAACAAATTATGAATGTTTCCAATAAAGTCAATTGAGAAAAAGGTATATGTAGCTAAGACATTTTCTTCGGCCTGGAATAGAGCAGTTTATAGGGAGCAGGCAACCGCCAGATAAAAAATAAACGGTTCATATAATTGCATTAGAATTACCTATTTAAGTGATCAGTTGGTGCACTGACGTATTGAGGTGTGGGTGGCGATCCCCCTGGGCTTCAAATTTTGAACTACTTTCGAGTTATGATATTTTTTTCTAAAAGAGCAAGACAGCGCGAAGCGCTGCGCAGTATTTTGTTCGGGCAGGCATCGTGCGTGAAAATCTGGGTATATACTTGAATTAAATTTCAGGTGAGTCAATCACGTGCGGCGGTTATCTTCGGCGTATAATAATCAGTCACTTGGGCGGCCGTGTTCCTAAATCAGTTTGCCATCGGTTGGGGTGATGATGCAGCCGCAACGAGCTATCGTGCGTTATATGTTAAATGCCTTTTGTTGTGTAATTCGTGCGAGTTTACGTTATGTCAGCGTCCAATTTTGCTACCGTTATATGTTTCTGGAGGAGAGTTGTAACTTTAACAAATTTTTTGTATCAAATGATACCACAGAGATTTTTGAAAAACCAGACGTAAGTGATAAACATGTTCTCGAGTGTCTGCGTGAGGGTTCAAATGGACCTTGAAATTGAAACGGAATCACTTGATGTGATTTCTGATTTTTGGAACAAGGATTAATGAAAGAAACAGTACCTCGAGATTACTCAGCGCAATTCCTGATCGATTTGAAACCGGAAGAAGAAAGTTGCAAGTCCAGTTGCAAAAAGAATGTGTCTCAGTTTAAATTAACTTTTTTCGAAAAAAACCATAATCATCACTATCGCACAAACAGTTGGGCGATTTGTGGCTTATTGGGTGTTATTAACAACCACCACGAAATTCGAACTGCTAAGACATGAACTCGACCTGTCTCATGTTGCTGTAGTAGATTGGAGTAGCTATCTCAGAGAAGTTTGTGGTGACTATTCTAGTTGAAAAATCAGAACCTATTGGAGGGGGCGGCTAAACAGTAGAGATTGACGAGGCATAAAAATCGGGGTTAAACGTAAATTTAATCGCGGGCCGTATTATTGAAGGGGAATTGGGTTTTCGGTGGTTATTGAGCGTGAAATCAAAACGTTGTTTTTTCGTTCCTGTACCAACACGCGGCCATGAAACGTTGTTACCTATAATACAAATGTACGTGTTGCCGGGAACAAACAGTAATTCAGTGATTGTTGGAAAATGCTATAAATTGTTTACAATATAACAATTACCAAACATACTTTACCGGAACCACAGTTAGAAATTTCAATTGATCCCGATACCGGCGCACACACCACAAACCAGTGAACGTTTAGTGGCGGGAAGGTTAGAGGCAATATCCCAAGGTACGGCAACAAAAAACAATAATCTTGTGGGGAAATTTAGCAGTAGTTTCAGTTTGTATAAAGAATATATTCAGATTCTAAAACTAGAGTACACAAAACATCTTTCGGAGCCATTTCACATGTCTACAACGGTTTGTCACAGAGTACGGTGACCGCTCTTGTGAAAAAAAACCCATTGAGCCAGTCTCCCAACTCCGACGTTGACGACTATTAAGGTTAGGTTGTTGGTTTTTGGATTGGTTTTACTTTGCTTTACGGCATGTAATTATGTGTTCAAAATTGTTTTACATTACACTACATTTGATATTGTAATATGTAATAACAATTTATCAGTTAATTTTTAATAAAAAAAAGGATCACGCACGATGCCCTGCCCGCTGCGGCAGCGCTTCGCGCTGCTTTGCTCTTTTATAAAAAAAAATTCAACCTCGAGTAGTTCAAAATTTGAAGCCAAGATCGCGTCAGTGCCCCTGATCATCTAATAGATTAATTCTAAGCACATACCATGGTCCATACCATCTGGCGGTTGCCTGCTCCCTATAAAATGCTTTTTGGCGGTTGCCTGCTTTCCCTAATAACTGCTTTCTGGCAAGAAAATTATAGTCATTTCCTTTTCCTAATTGACTATTGGAACATTATATTGTAATATGAGAAAAATCGAAGGTTGACCCATATATTGCTTAGAATTACCTAGACATGAAAAAGAAAATCTCAAAATACTTGACAAAAAGTGATATCTACATTTATTCCGACTGAGCTGGAACGGGATATTTAAATAATCTTTTACTCACATCTTTCATATTTTATACAAATTATGTTTTGTAAAAAGTATGCTGCATCTATTTGCTGAAAACAGCTGGATGGCAGTACTACAAATTTCTAATTGCTAAAATAAATTAGTGTAATATTAAAAAAAAAAATGCAAATATGTTACTAAATAGCCACTCCTACTAATCAGAAATTTGTTGCATATAACAGTAAAAAAAAAAACCATTTAGATGTATCCCATTACAGGTACAAAGTATGACCTAGGAAGAATCCATCATTGAATTCAGGAATTGAGATTCAAGACCACCATTTTGGTATTAATTTATGAAACGGAAATCAAAGTTTTTCGATATTAGATGCATCCCTAATAAAAAACAAATCAAACTCATTTATATATGATTTTCTTTTAATTTAATTTATGGTTTTATTGTTTACTACTGAAGTTGGGATGAAAATTAGAATTGAACCAATTCCAAACATTGTAGCAAAAATTTTCCCATCCGCAACTATCCTTAACTTCACTATAATATTTTATAACCAACTCTATGCACTAATTTGTGCTGGACTGTCCTGTTGAAAATGTACTCACCCCTGAAGGATGAAAGGACCCTCGCCGTTTGCGTATGAGGAAGCAGTTCTTTGTTACGTGTGGCCTACGGCCAATGTACCAGTGTACACGGTGGGTGCTGCAGGGGGTACTGGGCCGCTTGAGTGTAATGGATGACGTATACTCGCCGCTTGGTTGGTGGCAACCAGACCCAATTGGCAAAACTCCATTGTGTTTGGCACTGTGGCACTGAGCATCACGATGCTGACAGTCTCTGGGCAGCAAGATAACCACCTCCTCCCTTACATAGACTCTCTGATAACACAGACACATGTTTTACTGCATAGCTTGTTGTACTCGTATACTCGCCGCTTGGTGGTGCACCCAACCCAATTGGCAAAACTCCATTGTGTTTGGCAACCTGTGGCATTGAAGCATTCACGATGCTGACAGTCTTGGGCAGCATAGATAACCACTTCCTCCCACACTTAGCCTCCTCTGATAACACAGTCACATGTTTACTGCAAGCTTGTTGTACTCGTTTTATACTCGATCTGCTTGGTGGTGCACCCAACCCAATTGGCAAACTCCATTGTGTTTGGCACTGTTGGCATCTGAGCATCACGATGCTGACAGTCTTGGGCAGCAAAGATGATCACCTCCTCCCTTACATAGCCTCTCTGATAACACAGACACAGATTACTGCAAGCTTGTTGTAAGCGTACTGATGAACGTATACTCGCCTGACTTGGTTGCGTTGCACCCAACCCAATTGGGCAAACCTCATTGTGTTTGGCCACTGTATGGCACATGGAGCATCACGATGCTCGACAGTCTTTGGGCTGCAAGATGATCAACCTCCTCCCATTACATTTGCCTCTCTGATAACACAGTCACAGTTTACTGCAAGCTTCGTTGTCAAGAGTACTGTTGACGTATACTGGTCTGCTCTGGTGGTGCACCTCAACCCAATTGGCAAACTCCATTGTGTTTGGCACTGTGGCACTGAGCATCACGATCGCTGACAGTCTTGGGCAGCAAGATGATCACCTCATCACATACTATAGCCTCTCTGATAACACAGACACAGATTACTGCAACGCTTGTTGTAAGGCAAGTATAACTGTTGACGTATACTGGCTGCTTGGTGGTGCACCCCAACCCAATTGGCAAAAACTCCATTGTGTTTGGCCACTGTGGCACTGAGCATCACGCATGCTGACAGTCTTGGGCAGCAAGATGGGATAACCATCCTCCCATACATAGCCTCTGTGATAACACAGACACAGATTACTGCTAGCTTGTTGTGAAGCGTTACTGATGACGTCATTACTGGCTGCTTGGTGGATGCACCCAACCCAATTGGCAAACTCCATTGTGTATATTGGCACTGTGGCACTGAGCATCACGATGCTGACAGTCTTGGGCGAGCAAGATGATCACCTACCTCCCATACATAGCCTCTCTGATAACACAGACACAGATTACTGCAAGTGTGTTGTATGCGTAATGATGACGTCAATACTCGCTGACTTGGGTGAGTGCAACCAACCCAATTGGCAAACTCCATTGTGTTTGGCACTTTAGGCACTGAAGCATCACGATGATGACATGTCTTGGGCAGCAAGATGATCACCTCCTCCCCATACATAGCCTCTCTGATAACACAGACACAGATTACTGCAAGCTTGTTGTAAGCGTACTGATGTACGTATATACTCGCTGCGTTTGGGTGGTGCACCCAACCCCCAATTGGCAAACTCCATTGTGTTTGGCCACTGTGGCACTGAGCATCACGATCGCTGACAGTCTTGGGCAGCAAGATGACCACTTCCTCCCACACGATAGCCTCTCTGATAAACACAGACACAGATTACTTGCAAGCTTGTTTGTAAGCGTACTGATGAACTGTATACCTCGTTGCTTGTGGTTGCACCCAACCCAATTGGCAAACTCCATTGTGTTTGGTTTACTGTGGCACTCGAGCATCCACGATGCTGATCAGGCTTGGCATAATCTCAGCATATAAAAGGCCAAAATTGCTTGGCCACTTAGTGAAAACTAATTTAATCTTTATTATTTTTTTGTACCTAATTTGTATAAACGAGGGCAAACAATTATTAATGTTTTCTAAATGAAGATTTCAGAAAAAAATTCAAAACTAATGTTACAATTTTTCTTTTTCTTTTGAGTCTTCATTGTGAAACAATTCTCCAAACAGCTCTCACACACAGCTCAGTTATATTAAACAACGGAGGCTTGTTTTTAAAAAATTTCAAAAACTTATTAAAATATATTATGATTCTCTAATATTCAGGATTCCTAAAAGTAACTAACCCACCACGGTCATTGATGTAATGGACCCAACATCAAATGATTGACATTATGCCAAGGTCATTGATGACCACACTCTCTGTCACTTCTGGTTCCGTTTGTACAGCATAGATCGCACCCAGTAGCCAAGATTTCCCGTCGTCATGATGAGACAGTCAGCTTTAGGGTTCAGTTGGAGGTCCGCCGAGTGAATCAACCCCACTTTGCGCCACATCTTGTGCTCCTCTTACAAACACCATTTTTGATATAAAGTCTGCTGAAAAACTTTTTTGGTTTCGACCAGAGGGGGAGCCCTTTCTTTTATAGAGGACGACGTTTGTAGATATGCTTCTGGGCGAGCAGAAGTAGTAGAGAATCAGACATGTCTAAAATTATAGAGTAGAACCAAAACTAAAGTTCTTTATATCTGTAATGTTTACAAAGTAATTGCACTACTTTCCTTCATGTTACCACTAAGCATTTTAATATTTTTTACCCTCGAAATTTCATTGAGATAGATTTCTTGAGTTACTTAAATCTGTCTAGGGCCACTAAAGATGTAATGGATAGTTACAATTGTATTATTTATTTCTTGATTTGTTATAGAATAGACAAAATAATTACTAAACATCCCTTATATATTATTTTTTTATTTATCCTATTGTTTAAAATATCCCTTGTTAATTATCTAGTGTTTTTCTGATCATACCCAACCCAAATAACCCAACAACATAGAATCAAGGTATATGTACTATGGCAAATATTTTCTTACCAATTTCCCGTTGGATAAAAATTTTGGGTTGGAATGGATTTGGTTTTTACATAATAATTTAGTAACATTATCTTTTTTTTTTTCAAGTTGCTTTTAAATAATAAAGAAAACCACTTAAATATTAAATAATTTAATTGTCACTGAGTAAAAAACAGAGCTACAGAAATATGTGCGGGAATTACGATAGCACTGAATGTGTGAAATGTAATTAAATTAGGTCTGTGTGATAACACACTTTTAAAATTCTTTTTTAAAATGCTATGTTGGTATATATTCGTCACTAGTTGAAAATTGATTTTTTTTTTACTTATTTTCTTGTCCACGTTATCTTTCAGCAATTAATTCTCAAAAAGTTTGTATAGACCAAATAGACAATAAGGACAATAGGACAATAGACAAAAATTCTTTTATTACATAATCTTCAATGGATTAGAAATGGTGTTCTATAAAGTTTTACATGTTATAAATAAAGTTTACGATGGTTTGTGTGTAAGTGTAAATATCGTTAATCAGGTTTCTCTCACAGCGTTAAGAAATTCTTCAAATATTGAGTTTAGAAGGGACGTTCTTGGATGCCCATCTGGGTTTACGTTCCCTTCTGAATTGCATGTTTGTCCTTGCATGTATGGATTTTTAACTTCAGCATACATGTTTGGGTTGTGACAAGCGGGTAGTATTGTTCAGGAATTTGGCCGCCCGATGTTATAAGTAGGTTGCATTCGCTCTAAATAGAGGTCAATTCTATGAGAGGGTAAGTCAGAATAACGTGAGACGTTTAAAGTAATTGTTTTTGCTGCTCTTGTGTTGTGCTGTGAATGTTTAACATCTCCTCTACTTGGATATGTTTTGTTGACTTGGTCGATGGACAGTATACTTTCTAATATAGAAGTATGGGAAACGCAACCTGTTGTTCTAGAATATTTAATTTTTTAAAAGCTTCCCTGACATGAACTCTATTGGTCTCCTATATTCCTGACATTTTCATGCGGATTTGACTTTCTTTTGGCAGCACCTTATCCTTTATTTGTTATAAAAATAGGAAAATGGCCGACCGAATCGATGAATTTCTCTATTTAAAGGAGCAAATAGAGAAATTAGAGAGGAAAAGAGCTCCCTTAAATAAAAAAATAAGTTTAATTTTTTTAATTTATACAACAAAAACTTTACGGAAGAAGATAGCCTTACATAAAATTTATCAAAATAGTATTATTCTTAATTTAATTTGATCTCAGTTCAGTTGTCTGGATGATAAAAACAATCTGGGAAAATAGTGAGTATATCTCAAAATTATCCTGCAATAGGAGAAAACACAGATATCTTTAAAAGAATGATGGGTAAAAAAAAGAGTAATTTAACTTAATGGATTATTTCACAGAGGAAAAACCCTTTAATTCTTCAATTATCATGCACAGGCGTTATCCCAGCACAGACAGTAACCTCCAATTACGAGAAACAAAACAGAGGAAATAAACTATTAAAGTTACACATCAATTTTGTTGTATAAGTCTGGAAACTGAAGAAAAAAAAAATATAATATCCTCTATTTTTCTACATAGTTGCCAGACAGGTTTCAAGCATCCTTGTCATATTGGTTTTGAACAGTTATTTTTTTGAAATACTCTTTCTGTATACAATCTGCTAAACACCTGAGTTGAAGCAATGCCACCTGCTTAATGTCTAGCGGGAAATAATCAAACAGTGCTTGTGAATGAATGATTGTGTGGAATTTTTTTGGACTAAAGCTAGTCTAGAAGCAGCAAGTTCGGGCTGTTGTTAGAGTGCTAGAGTAGGAATAGAATTAATACAGAAAAGTTCCTTTCAACAACTTGGCTCTAACACCTTAAAAGTTTATTTGTTCTCCTCGAAGCTGTTTGTCGAGAGAGGTCGTAGTGAGGCATAATACCATGCACAAAATACAACACCTCATGGTACCAGAACACCATGATGCCCCTACTGTTTTGAATCGCTCGCCTTAGTCTTTTATAGTGTTACAGTGGACTTTGGAAGTGGACGGTCATACCGCATTCCAGAAATTCAACAGAGTAAGATGCCCTTAGATCCCAAAAAAACCATGACTGTGCTCGATTGCAAAATTTGACAGGATTTCTTTGGCTTGAGATGCGTTGACATTGTTTTGTGCTCAGGATTTTTTTCACATTGCCTAAATCCCATTGCTAAAACAACAAGGATCCAATCTCTTACTTCAAACTTTTAATGAGAAATAAAGTTTACGGCTGAACTCATTCTTCCTGTTTTGTAGTCGTCGCGTATGAATTTTTGATACCCAACGAGCACAAAAAAACTTGTGGTAGCATAGTTCGCTTCTGTCACTATCTCATGGATAAGATATAAGACGTTTTAAGAAAATTATCTGTTAGTTTCGAATTTTTGACGTTACGGTTTTTACTACTTTGTAATTTCCTCTCTTTCAGCTAGGGTTTACACTGGACAAGGAGAAGGGTTCTACCGACTCCTTACATGTAAATGTTTGTTCTTTAATTTTTTTAAAATTGTACCCATTGACATGACTTACACCTTTCCGCATAATGTTTTGGGCCATACATCGCACACAATTTACAATGGATCTCAGCTGCTGAGGGAGTTTACGCCTTAAGATATCTTTTTCTACTACTTTCAGCAAGTGTGCAGAATTTACTACTACAGGATTGATTACTGTGACCAACACGCAAATGTACGACTGTCTTGTTACAAGTTAGATGTGTACTGAACCACTGTTCACCAAATCAGATAGTCAACTACGGTAATTTACAATGCCACTGAACAGATAGGGATTTTTGGATAAAGATAACCCTCATAATTTATACTACTTAGTTGACTATTACACTCTAAAAAAGATCAGTTCACGTGGGAAATCAGATACAAACAGTTCATTAAGCATTCAACTAGACTGATATGTCACCACATTAATGGGACACAAAGACATGGGTAGGTGAAATATAAGTGTTGGTGGATTAGGTAATGGTCAGCCAATTTTCAAGGCTATTTCATTGCCGGTTTGGTGGATTGTCGTCTAGTGTCGTTTACGTGTTAATATTCCTGTTTGTTCTTTAAATTTATGAAATGATAATCAAGATGGACCTCTGAAAGCTTCAGCACAATTGATCTCAAATTCTCGAGAAAACTGTTTCACCAGATTACAAATGAGTTGGAAGCTGCCCAGAACTATCTGGAACAAGCTGCTCAGACTAATTTGGCAGAATTGTTGTGAAAACACTCTCTGACGTCCTTCATCGATGGAGGAAATAGTCCTGTTTGGTCGGAATGGCTGCTGGCCCTGCAGCTTAAGAACACCCTGAACAGCTGTTTTGACACAGCTTCATCTCTTCATTCTAAAATACTCGTAACTGTAATGAAGAGCTTACCGCTGTTTTGATCGTAGAGAGATGAGCTATAGCGTATTCGGCGCACTGCTGTCTTGCCAGCAGACGTGTGAGCTGCTACAAAACACATTCTCGTGCTCTTCTAGTTTGAGTACAGCCGGCCCCCCCCCCCCCCCCCCCACCTCCGCCTCCCACCCCCAATGCACACTGATAATACCTATACATTTATCTATTAAAACACATCTAATGAGTTTCCAATTTAATAAATATAATACTTCCAAAATATTTACAATTGCTTTTGAAGATTCTCGGTAGCACCTTGAAGAAAATCCTCAAGTTTTGTGTCTGTCTGTGTTATTGTTAAGAATAGAATCATCAATGAAAAAAGTTACCGTTTGAATTGTTATGAAATTGCACAAAATAGTTGGTATCTTTTAAAATTTTTATAACCAATGTTAAAACAGCTGAAACCTATCAAAAGGACAAAATGTTTGCTAGTCACAGCTTGTGCGAAGCATACATTTAATGTGGTTGTGCTTGCGCTTATGCCTCGACGGATTCGTTTTGATTTTTGAAACTAGTATTGTTGGAATTGCAATAAAATTCTTCAGAATAGTTGGTGGTCAAAACACATTTTTCATGGGACTACACTGAGTTTTTTTTGTTATTTAACTTTAAAAATTTTCTTGGACGCTATTTTGTTAATATTAAAGAAATAACACAACGTACTTTTTTATTTTCGTCTTTACCTATTCAAACCTATGTGCTGAATCTTGGTTTCTTTAACTTTACTAGTTTTAGAGATAAAAATCTGTTAATAAAAAAAACAAAACACAAAACGGCAGCTAGCGGATAAACAATATGAAATTGGAAAAAGTGTATTCTTAATTTTTATCATAGAAATACACCATTAAATCTGAAACATGCATAGCCAGCCCAAAACCTTTTTGTTACACCCTGTATAACCACCCCCCAGGGTGATTCCTGAAGTTCTCCCCCCACTTCTACAGCACATGTTTACTAGTAAAAATAAATTGGAAAATAAAATGGTTATATAAAGATAGGTCCGAAAACGCTTCGTTAGCGAGTTACAGCTAGCGAAAGATTTCGCCTGAATTCCTGGTAATTAAAGAGTAAAATAAAGCCATACTGAACTTTTGGAAAGGTTAATTAAGTAAGAAATATTGTGTGATTCTTATGTATTTTTACTTGCTAAAGCTAATAAAATAGAGTTTCAGAACTGTACCTGTAGTTTAGGTTTTTGAGGGCTTCTGGGTTAAATGCAAAAAATTGGGGGCACGAAACAATGTTTTTTTAAGTTTGTTGTACAATAACTTTGTTTAAATTGGTATAATAATATACATATAATCAACAAAAATTAATTGTAGAGAATTTAATTCTGAGGAAAATTGAGACTAATCAATAGTCTAAAATAAAACAGAACTAAGTACCAAAAATCGATTTTATTCAGTATAATACATTGCTAGTTTTAAGCATAATTAATCAAGTTGAGGCCAACCGTTCGCACCTTTTTAATAATAGATGTTCGAAAATGGAGGCCTCATCATTATCAATACATTTTGCAGAATGTTTGTGTATTGCTTTTGTTGAGTTTCTTAATTTTTCACGGCTTCATGTTTCTGCACAGCCGTAATCCATACATACGGGCCAATTAATTCATCACGAGGAATTCACTTTTGTCTCTTGTATACAATGTCTTTTCATCCATCCCCAGATGCAATAATCCAATGGAGATAGTTCTGCGTGATCTTGGTGGCACCAAGGGTGAGGACCCTCCTACGACCAATCCAGTGTCCAGGAAATTAATGATTTAAGTGAAGCAGAAACGGCACGTTCTGAAAAGTGGAGGAGGTGCTCCGTCATGCTGGAAGTACCAAATTTTGTCTGGGATTGTAAAGGAACATTCTCTAACCAGCAAGATAGAGTATAGAGATAGATGTGACTAGAGAGATATAGAGAAATGCAAATAGAAATCAGCATTTAGGCGTCCAGTTAATATGAAAGGTCCAATCAGCCGATTGTGCAAAAGGCACACACCAGACATTGACGCTAAATTCGGTGTTGAAAGTTTTTGTTTCCACTACCTCATGTGGATTTTCTTCTGCCGATGAGTGGCGTTCATTGTGCAAGTTATTGACACCATCCCGAGTGAATTGAGCCTCATCCGTAAACAAAATACGCTTGTTGAGTTGATTATTAATATTCAAAATAAGTTGCAAAATCTCCAAGCGAAAAAAGCCGGACCATCCCATAGCTGTAGATGTTGTTGAACCTTTTGTTTATGAAACGGATAAAATATTGTTGTCGATTATGTGACCTCACACAACCGTTGACTGCCGAAACTCCATATCCGCCTAGAAATACGTCGTTTGTTACTTACACGGGACTGCGATATGGAACAGCATTAATAACAATATTCATCATCAAGTTGGACAGCTCGTTCATAATTGGTTCTTGTACTTGGTAGTGGATTCCTGTTTCCCGAAGAGTACGAAAAGTTTCTTGAACATTGTTTTGGTATCTGGAATCCTCCTATTAGGGCGCTTAACGCAGTTCATATTCTTCTATACAGCAGCAGCTCTAGCAATTACCATTTACAGTAACCCAAAATAAAAACCATATCAGCGTAATTCCTCTGAAGTAAATAAGTTAGGCATTTTTTTGTCGCTGAATAAACAATCAAATTATAACTCACAGAAAAAAATTGCATGTAATAACACGATTCACAGAACCCGATCTCCTGCAGTAAACTTGCAAAACACCACTAATACACAGTTTTAACGTAACAGCTACAGAATACCATTGTTGATCAGCTGATTATTCGTGCGTTCCCAACATAGAAATGAATAAAACAAATCTGCATTTCGTTGATTATTAAACAATAATGGGGAAAATGTTTGGCTTTTCATTTAATTTTCGAACAACCATTTGATGTAAATTTTTATAAAAAAAAAAAATACAACGTAATTAAAACATTGATATTTTTATTTACCAAACAAATTTATTAAACAGTTTAATCTTGTTTTCTCAATTTATCTTCATCATTAAGGAACAAACATGTTGTTTTTGTTTTATTTTAACTAAATACCGTTAGGTATTTCTTTACAGCTAGTAATGTATTATACTGAATAAAATCGATTTTTTGGTACTTATTTTCTGTTTTATTTTAGACTTTGATTATATTCAGTTTTCTCAGAATTAAACTTCGTCCTACACTTACTGTTTGTTGATTTTATGTATTTATTACCAATTTAACAAAGTTATTGTTCATCAAACTTAAAAAAAACATTGTTTCGTGCCCCAATTTTTTGCATTTAACCCTGAATCACTCAAAAGCTACTACAGGTACAGTTCTGAAACCTATTTGATTAGCTTTATCAGGTCAAAAATACATAAGAATCCACAATATTTCTTACTTAATTAACCTTTCCAAAAGTTCAGTATGGCTTTATTTTACTCTTTACCCAGGAATTCAGGGCGAAATCTTTCGCTAGCTGTAACTCGATAACGAAGCGTTTTCGGACCCTTTGTTTAGATATAACGCATTTTTTCATTATTTTTACTAGTACAATGTGCTGTAGAAGTGGGGGGAGATCTTCATGAATCACCCTGTATACAAAAATTTTCTAATGTACCATAAACATCTAAATTTGTGCTGGTGAAAAACACTTAAAAATAAAATAGCAAAATCAATTAAATGTTATTTATATAGATTACTAATGTATGATATGGTGCTTAATCTCACACCTGCTGCTGGAAAGGGTTGTCCAATTCAAAGGGCCATGTGTAAGCCGGACTTGGCACCTTCTTGTTGAAGTCTGTCACTGGAGTGCTGATGTCTGATTTCTTCTGCCCACTGAGGTCTTCTCAAAAGCATTCTTGATCACAGCCTTTGAAATTAACTTCAGGCACGGGTCCCCACTCTAGTATCCTTAGCTCAGGCAGTACAAATGGGCTTTAGCTTCTCTCTATTTTTGTATCCCTGTTTCATACTTATAATCAGAATTTTATATTTGGTAAAAATAACCAAAAA